>NW_028159712.1:209077-311904 GCF_964263955.1 Coregonus lavaretus | reverse complement strand
GGCTTGCCATCGAAGCGAGCATAGAAGTGGTTTTAGCTCGTCTGGTAGGCTTGTGTCACTGGGCAGCTCGCGGCTGTGCTTCCCTTTGTAGTCTGTAATAGTTTTCAAGCCCTGCCACATCCGACGAGCGTCAGAGCCAGTGTAGTATGATTCAATCTTAGACCTGTATTGACTCTTTGCCTGTTTGATGGTTCGTCGGGAGAGAATAGTGTTTCTACTGGAGGTACTGAGAGAATAGTGTTTCTACTGGAGGTACTGAGAGAATATTGTTTCTACTGGAGGTACTGAGAGAATAGGTTTCTACTGGAGGTACTGAGATGCCTGTTTGATGGTTCTGATGGTTTGAGGTACTGAGATGCCTGTTTGATGGTTCGTCGGAGAGAATAGTGTTTCTACTGGAGGTACTGAGAGAATAGTGTTTCTACTGGAGGTACTGAGAGAATATTGTTTCTACTGGAGGTACTGAGAGAATAGTGTTTCTACTGGAGGTACTGAGAGAATAGTGTTTCTACTGGAGGTACTGAGAGAATATTGTTTCTACTGGAGGTACTGAGAGAATAGTGTTTCTACTGGAGGTACTGAGAGAATAGTGTTTCTACTGGAGGTACTGATAGAATAGTGTTTCTACTGGAGGTACTGAGAGAATAGTGTTTTCTACTGGAGGTACTGAGAGAATATTGTTTCTACTGGAGGTACTGAGAGAATAGTGTTTCTACTGGAGGTACTGAGAGAATAGTGTTTCTACTGGAGGTACTGATAGAATAGTGTTTCTACTGGAGGTACTGAGAGAATAGTGTTTCTACTGGAGGTACCGAGAGAATAGTGTTTCTACTGGAGGTACTGAGAGAATATTGTTTCTACTGGAGGTACTGAGAGAATAGTGTTTCTACTGGAGGTACTGAGAGAATAGTGTTTCTACTGGAGGTACTGATAGAATAGTGTTTCTACTGGAGGTACTGAGAGAATAGTGTTTCTACTGGAGGTACTGAGAGAATAGTGTTTCTACTGGAGGTACTGATAGAATAGTGTTTCTACTGGAGGTACTGAGAGAATAGTGTTTCTACTGGAGGTACTGAGAGAATAGTGTTTCTACTGGAGGTACTGATAGAATAGTGTTTCTACTGGAGGTACTGAGAGAATAGTCTTTCTACTGGAGGTACTGAGAGAATAGTGTTTCTACTGGAGGTACTGAGAGAATAGTGTTTCTACTGGAGGTACTGATAGAATAGTGTTTCTACTGGAGGTACTGAGAGAATAGTGTTTCTACTGGAGGTACTGATAGAATAGTGTTTCTACTGGAGGTACTGAGAGAATAGTGTTTCTACTGGAGGTACTGATAGAATAGTGTTTCTACTGGAGGTACTGAGAGAATAGTGTTTCTACTGGAGGTACTGATAGAATAGTGTTTCTACTGGAGGTACTGAGAGAATAATTGAAGGGCATCATCTCCATGTTGTTTCTGTCTGTCCTCTATAGGATCATTTTCCCTCAGGCTTTTAGGACGGCAATAAATAAATTTAAATGGTTATTGTTGGTTGGTTTCATTCCCCTGGGAATATAACACATGCCAATACTCAGACAACCTGCACCAGGGCTGTAAACTGAATACAGTCGGATGGAAAAACACAACCCTGTTCCCTACCCCTAAGCACTTCATTAAGATGTGGATTAGATAGTTGCTGTCTCTTTCATTGAGGGCTAGTTGATTGGGATACTAAATTCTCGAGTTGGGATTTTTCCATGAGGACTGACCACAGCCAAAAAGACAATATGAATGGTTCAGATTGTCCTTCAATCTGTTACATTCAAGCATGACAGAGTTAACTTAATAATTGTATTATTTTAGAGAGGAAAATCACTTCACAGAGCCCCCAGTGCAACTATCGCATTATATTTTCCTCTGTTGAATAAATCTTATTGTAGACCAGTCTGTTTATCCTCCAGTGGGGTTCGGACTTCTCTCTCGCTGTATGATCTGATCTGAGTGCAGCGTGTGTTTAATCTTTCTATTGATTTAGCAGAGACCTTGCTGTTCACATTCACACAGACTAACTATCGCCTCAGGTTCTGCAGCAGTTCTCTCTCCTCTCTCTCTCTCTCTCTCTCTCTCTCTCTCTCTCTCTCTCTCTCTCTCTCTCTCTCTCTCTCTTCTCTCTCTCTCTCTCTCTCTCTCTCTCTCTCTCTCTCTCTCTCTCTCTCTCTCTCTCTCTCTCTCTCTCTCTCTCTCTCTCTCTCTCTCTCTCTCTCTCTCTCTCTCTCTCTCTCCTCTCTCTCTCTCTCTCTCTCTCTCTCTTCTCTCTCTCTCTCTCTCTCTCTCTCTCTCTCTCTCTCTCTCTTCTCTCTCTCTCTCTCTCTCTCTCTCTTTCCATTGTCACTCTTTCCCTGTTGTTTCCCTGTTGTTCTTTCAGCTGTTTGATCTAAAGGTTGCATAGAACATCATAAGATCAATGCCCTTGTTCTCAAATACCTTGTCTCAAATACCTTGTTCTTTAAGACTTTTGTTATTTATTGTCCTTTGTCTTTCCCTACCTCTGTCCTTCCATACCTCTGTCCTTCCATACCTCTGTCCTTCCCTACCTCTGTCCTTCCCTACCTCTGTCCCTTCCATACCTCTGTCCTTCCCTACCTCTGTCCTTCCCTACCTCTGTCCTTCCATACCTCTGTCCTTCCCTACCTCTGTCCTTCCATACCTCTGTCCTTCCATACCTCTGTCCTTCCATACCTCTGTCCTTCCATACCTCTGTCCTTCCATACCTCTGTCCTTCCATACCTCTGTCGTTCCATACCTCTGTCCTTCCATACCTCTGTCCTTCCATGCCTCTGTGTTTCCCTACCTCTGTCCTTCCATACCTCTGTCCTTCCATACCTCTGTCCTTCCATACCTCTGTCCTTCCCTACCTCTGTCCTTCCATACCTCTGTCCTTCCCTACCTCTGTCCCTTCCATACCTCTGTCCTTCCCTACCTCTATGACGCCATAGCTAACTAGCATGCTAGCTTCCAATAACACGGTTTAGCACCAATACTCGGTTACAACAAACTACCAATAGTGTGTTAACACGCTAAACAGATCATTTGTGTCCGTGTCTAACGTTGTGTAAAGTTTTGGGGTTAGTTTTGACTGTTTGAGTGAGTACGTCGTCAACTTATTAAGCCAGTTAGTTAGCTAGCTAGAATAGTTAGCATAATAGCTAGCCATTGTTCTCTGTCAACGAACCAACCCCTCCTCCCACGGTATGAAACACACAGAGAGAGCCAAGCTAACGTTAACTAGTCACCCATGTCTTGAATTCATTTTGAACGACTCTGGTTACCAGTATGTAAAACTAAACTAAACCAAATGTAGGTTATAACTTACCCTTAGTAGCTACTGTTCGCTAGTTAAGTGTAAAGCTAGCTACTGAATCGATTTAGCCAGTTCGCGTCTGTCCCAACGGAGAGAAAGCATCTCCAAACATTACAGCTAGGTCTTTCCAGCTATTGTTTAGTTAGCTATCCAGGTAGCAACATGCTAGCTACATTTAGAGTACAGTAGCTACTAACTACCTAACGTTAACGCTTCAGATAATGAGGTTAGAAAAACAGCTGAATGGTAGGTAGCTAGCTGGCATAATTACAGGTACTCTTAAGCGTGAAATAACATTGGAAACAACTATCCACAGTTGCTAATAGTTACCAGTAGCTACCCGCTAGCTAGCTTTATTGGTCCAGGTAGTGAGTTAGCTAGCCTCGTGCTTCACCGGGCTCAGCCGAATACAATACTTACCTACAATAATTACCTACAATAACTACCTAGATAAACTACCTACAATACCTAACTACAATACCTACCTACAATCTAAATACATGGTTTAAGCTTTACTCGACACCATATAAAGAAGAAGCCAAGCTTACCTCCCGCTTAGAGAAACACAACCTCACCCCATCGCCACCTGTTGAACTAACAGTGATTAGTGAGAAGATAAAGAGATGAAGGGTGACAGAACGAGGGTGATGAAGGGAATGTCTTGGGATTCAGTCTCTCCTGACTGGGAATTTAAAGGTTTTCCATATCTAGGGCAGACCTGTGGGATTACACTACAACACACACACTCACACACACACACACACACACACACACACACACACACAGACACACACACACACTCACACACACACACACACACAGACACACACACACACATCCTGTTATTGCTCTCCCAGGGAATGGCCTTATCCTCTTACAGCACTCCCACGGAAAGTGCTCGGAATTAGAGAGGATCTGAGAGGAAACGTGTGTGTATGTGTGTGTGTGTGTGGGCCATTCTGCTGTTTATACTTTGAGATTTATGTGGCTGTGCTTTTTGTGAGATGAATCTGTTAGATACGTCAGTGTTGGCTCAGTAAACAGACACACTGTAAAGGATTTATTTAATTAATTCTCACAGGAATAATCAAAGGATTTCCCCTGGTTTTCTCCTTTCAGATTGATAAGTTTGCTATCACTCTATCTCTCTCTCTCGCTATCTCTCTCTCTCTCTCTCTCTCTCTGTCTCTATCTATCATTAAATTGTGTGCCGTCCCATAGACAATTGGCACAGCGACGTCCAGGTTTGGCTGGGGTAGGCCGTCATTGTAAATAAGAATGTGTTCTTAACTGACTTGCCTAGTTAAATAAAGGTTAAATTAAAAAAATCTCCCTCCCTCTCTCTTTTTCTCACTCCTCTCTTCCTGAGACTGGGTTTTGATGTGCTCACATGGGTTAAGGTCAATTCCATTTAAACTCCATTAATTCAGGAAGTGAACTGAAATTCAATTGATGAAAAGGGCTTATTGAATATACTGTATACTGAGTGTACAAAACATTAGGAACACCTTCTTAATAATGAGGTGCACCCCCCAACCCTTTTGCCCTCAGAAGGGCCTCAATTAGTCGGGGCATGGACTCTACAAGGTGTCGAAAGCATTCCACAGGAATGCTGGCCCATGTTGACCCCAATGCTTCCCACAGTTGCATCAAGTTGGCTGGATGCCCTTTGGGTGGTGGACAATTCTTGATATACACGGAAAACTGTTGAGCGTGAAAACCCAGCAGCGTTGCAGTTCTTGACACAAACCGGTGCGCCTGGCACCTACTACCTTACCCTGTTCAAAGGCACTTAAATCATTTGTCTTGCCCATTCACCCTCTGAATGGCACACATACAGAATCCATGTCTCAATTGTCTGAATGCTTAAAAATGGTTATTTAACGCAATCCCCCCATTGCTTTCTATTAGCAGAATCATCAGGCTGTGATATAGGTTGACATTGGTGCTCTGAAAAGTGTCAATAAAAGCCAGCTTATTGTTGCAAGCTCTCCCCTCCTCTCTCGCTCTCTTTCTCTCTCTCTCCTCCGGTAAGCTGTGGGCAGTGTGAGAAGGGTGCGATGTGCCCCCGCACAGCCTGTTACCACGGCAACACAGGAGGAGAAAAAGACAGAGAGGGAGAGATGGAGAGATGGCGAGGTGGAGAGATGGAGAGATGGAGAGATGGCGAGATGGAGAGATGGAGAGGTGGAGAGATGGAGAGATGGAGAGGTGGAGAGAGGGAGAGATGGAGAGATGGAGAGATGGAGAGAGGGAGAGATGGAGAGAGGGAGAGATGGGGAGATGGCGAGAGGGAGAGAATAGACAGGAGAAAAGAGAGAGATAGTTGAGGTGGATAGTTGAGGCAGATAGTTGAGGTGGATAGTTGAGGCAGTGTGGCATCAGGGAGATGCTGCTGACAGGGGGAGTGGAGGAGACTCATTCAAGTCCACAAAAACACAGATCATTTAGACAAATACACACACACACACACACAGTTCTGTGAGCGATAGCTCTGGTGGTCTTATTACTTGCCATTAGATACACCTCTCCATGTAAATCACTGTTGTCAGCCAGACAAGCCAGCCAAGACCGTGTGTGTGTGTGTGTGTGTGTGTGTGTGTGTGTGTGTGTGTGTGTGTGTGTGTGTGTGTGTGTGTGCGCGTGCGTGCGTGTATAATGATTACCATCATGTAGAGGACAGAGTAGCTCAGACTGCTGTCTCCTCTAAACTCAGTAGTAGGCCCTCATTAGGGCTTACACGACACCTCTGTAATGAGTCTGTCTATCTCTCTGTGTGTGTATGTGGTAAGTGATATCTTTGGACATATTTACCCCCTGCCACAGTCTCAGCTCTCTGACAGAGGGAGAGGTAGAGGAACAGAGAGGAAGACAAAAACAGTAGAGTTGAGAGATTGAGAGTGAAAGAGCTGAATTTAATGGCGTGTAGGTGTTCAAAGTTTCGCTGAGTAATGTGTGTTTGTATCTGTGTCTTTGTGTGTGTGTGTGTGTGTGTGTGTGTGTGTGTGTGTGTGTGTGTGTGTGTGTGTGTGTGTGTGTGTGTGTGTGTGTGTGTGTGAGTGTGTTTGTCTTTGTGAGTTTGTGTTGAGAATATGAGAGGTCTTCTGTACGAGCTACAGTATAAAACTCAATGACTCCCAGCACTCTATACTAGATACAGCCAGGATATAATTTGTAACAGGTCCCTATGGACACCCTATCTGTCCTTAAATCGTTTGGAATCTGATTTTTTGATTGCTTCTGTGGACAGGTGTCTTTTATACAGGTAACAAGCTGAGATTAGGAGCACTCCCTTTAAGAGTGTGCTCCTAATCTCAGCTCATTACCTGTATAAAAGACACCTGGGAGCCAGAAATCTTTCTGATTGAGAGGGGGTCTATTTTGTTTGTTTTTACTCATGAACTTCCTCTACCCTCAACCTCTCCGATCATTTTCATGATGTCCATCCGGTTTGCTTCTATATGCCATATCTTTCTAACTGTGCTCTTTCACAAAAGCTCTCAACCTATAACATATATACTTATTAAGGACACAGTATGCTTTACATTAGTTATCTTGTTGTTATTAATTGTTGTTATTTGTTATTAGTCCCATCCTTCAACTCCATTCAACAATCCATATTGGATTTCTATTTGCCATATATTTTTCAACTGTACTGTGATGTTTTACAAACTTTCTGAACCTTTCTATTCTCATTGTTTCTACAGATTGTATATTGAAAATAAACATTTTTGCTAAAAGTATTATTATATTATTGATCGATTGACTATGACTTTTCAGATCACCCAGTAGTGCTATCTGCAGGGTTAGCTCCAGGTAAATATTGCAATCCTTCAGCCATTCCTGGACCTGTGTCCAAAAACAAGCTACAAATGGACAGTACCAAAACAAATGATCTAATGATTCTGTCTCTTCGCAGCAAAATCTGCAGAGCTGGGAAGATTGTATCCCCCATATAAATAACATTCTATTGGTAGCAAGAATTTTATATAATAAATTAAATCGAAAATTCTAAGTTTTGAATCCAGCGTCGTTTCGCACATCAGTTCATAAACACTATGCAATGGAATCGGTACGTCAAATCTCTTCCCAACTATTTTGCAATCTATATGGGACGGCTGTCAATCCTTTGGTCCTTAAATGAAACTGGTATACTTTTTTATTTATCACAATTTTCTTTAACCAATTATGTTCTTTAATGCAAGGCCGACAGACAAGTTCCTTACTTTTACCCCCTTCCACTTTCCTCTTCCATTTTTGCGGTAATGCTGCAATTATTTGGTTGTAATTTTGGGTAGAGGACAGAGTTTTAGTTTCCTGGGTTTTGAACGATGTGGTGTGTGCGATGGCTTCGCAGCCTAGCGCGGAGGAGACGCTGTCATTACGGCATGGATTCAGGTGTGTTCCTGAGAATGGAGTTAAGGTGGAGGAGGTTCTGCTCGCGGTCGGCAAACAGGTTGGAGCTGAATTTATACATTATGCATCCACAATGAACAAAGTGGTGGTTGTGTTCATGAAAAGAGTACATTTAGTGGGTAGGCTGATTGCTAGTGGAATATTTGTAAGGGAAGGGTAAGCGGAGAAGGGTAAGCGACTAGGGGGGTGGAGAAGGTGTCAAGCTGAAAAAGGGGGAGAAGAATGGAGGTGGGAGGGGAGAGGCTGGTGTGGTCAAAGACACCAAGGAACCTTTGCCTGGTGTTGGGGGGGAGGCCCCGACTAGAGAGGAAGGGCAGATGGTCAGGATGGGAGATGGAGATGAGGAGGAGGAAGGTGAGTCTGAGGAAGAGGACGATAAGGAGGATTTCTTTTCAGACTCCTCTTCAATGGGTCCAGAGCTGACAGCCAGTCAGGCAGAGGGGTCAAAGTACACGTTGAGGGAACTGTCAAGGTTCCTGAATGAGATTAAAGGGAAAAATAAGTTTAATGTAAAGCACTTAGTAGATGCCACTTTTTGCTCAGGTTTCCAAGTTCCTTAAATGTGCTGAGAATGTTCCAAAGCCAAGCAACTATCCTGTACTATTCCCAGAACGTTGTGGGAAGGTTGTATGCAAAATAACCATAGGACAACCACACTCTCACCAAGCTCTAAGAAACATATGGTTCTCAGAACGTTATGTGCTAGCTGGGTAGTTAGTCTTTGAGGGTACAGTGATGAATATGAAAATGAATGGGTGAACTGAATAGGGTTTTCAATGGTGTGTAACAGATTAGTAGCCTACCATTGGCTCTTTAGATTTTATTAGGGAATGTTCTCTCATAATTCACATAATTGGCACATAATCCTAACATGAATGACTTCTCATTACCATTCCTTTCTTCTCCGGTCTACTCTCTCACTCTTGGCTTTTCTTCATTGACTCTCTCTCAGTTCGTTTTACTCTCGTCTCTCTCTATATCTTATTTTCTCTACCGTTTCAGTCCTGTCTTCCCTGACACATATGGAGCAAACGCCTCAACAGGCGTTCAAAGCGGTGTGATAGTTGCAGAGGGAGGTGTTCAGTCCCAGGGTCCCCAGCTTAGTGATGAACTTGGAGGGGACTATGGTGTTGACTGCTGAGCTGTAGTCTATGAACAGCATTCTCACATAGTTATTTCCCCTCTTGTCCAGGTGGGAGAGGGCAGTGTGAAGTGCAATTGAGATTGCATCATCTACAACCATCTGTTGTGGTGGTATGTGAATTAGAGTGGGTCCAGGGTGTCTGGGATAATGGTGTTGATGTGTGTCATGACCAGCCTTTCAAAGCACTTCATAATTACAGATGTGAGTACTACATGTCGAAAGCCATTTAGGCAGGTTACCTTGGAGCTCTTGGGAACAGGGACAATGGTGGTCATCTTGAAACATGTTGGGATTACAAACTGGGACGAGGAGAGATAGAAAATATCTGTGAATACACTTCCCAGCTGGTCTGCGCATGCTTTGAGAACGCGCCCTGGTATTCCGTCTGGCCTGGCGGACTTGCGAGCGTTAACCTGTTGAAAAGTTTTGCTCACATCGGCCACGAAGAGTGAGATCCCACAGTCATCCAGAACAACAGGGGCTTTCACGCAAGACTCAGTGTTTTATTCCTCAAAGCGAGCATAAAAGGCATTTCGCTTGTTTGGGAGTTCTGCATCACTGGGCATCTTATGGCTGGGTTTCCCTTTGTAATCCGTTATCGTCTGCAAGCCCTGCCACATACGACGAGCGTATGGACATATGAGGAGCCTGTATAATAGGATTCCACCTTCCTCCAATATTGTCCTTTTGCATGTTTGATGTCTCATCGGAGTTCGTAGCAGACTTTCTTGTCTGTGTCCATGTCTTGTTTTTTGTAAGCGGTAGCTCTGGCCTTTAGCCCAGCATGGTTTTTGGTTTGGATATGTTCGTATAGTCATTGTGGCGACGATGTCGTCTATGCACTTATTAATGAAGCCTGTGACTGATGTGGTAAACTCCTCAATGCTATCGGATGAATCCCGGAACATAACCCAGTCTGTACTAGCAAAACAGTCCTGTAGCCTCGCATCTGCTTCATCCCTAACCCTAACCCCTCTAGAAATAGCATTTCACCTCGTGGGGACTAACAAAATGTCCCCAGTTGGTCAAATATTTGTTTGTTTACTATTCTTGTGGGGACTTCTGGTCCCCACAAGAATAGTTAAACACACACACACACACACACACACACACACACACACATCCCCTGTCTGCACACACTGAGTAATTTAATGTGTGTGTGTGTGTGTGTGTGTGCTGGACAGTTATGACAAGGGTTACAAAGCTACCGGTCGGTAATTTACCAGTTACCAGAATATCTTCAGTAATTTTGGTATTTACCAGAAAATCTATGGCAATCTATCGTAACTATGGTAATTTATACTTAAATAACAGAAAAATTATGAAATGTATTCATATAAATAGTATTAAAAAAGATATATCTGTGTCCATATTGTCCATGAGGTTCTAGTAGATAGACCATATGGTTCAAGAGAAAATAGCCTAATTAATGAAAAAAGCATGTAATCAACAATGGCATTATATTCAATTAATTCAGCAACTCTTCCAACTATTGACTTTTTTCACAACGGCTACCAAAGATATTTAATGCTGAAACTCTCATATTAAACACAAATGGTATTCACTAAGTTGATTGTTTATATTTAGGATAATGTTTTATAGCTTTAAATCATTTTATTTAATTATTTCATATATTTTACATGTGATAAGGCATGTGAAGAAAATGTGCGCGACACCACCCTGTAAAAAAAAGTGATCAACGACCAAGGTTTACTTTTTGGGGCTATGACACTCTATTACAAATCAGTCTGACAGTACTTTTGAAAGTATTTAAATCGGAAGGAAGTATGGTTTGAAGTGACTGAAATCAGAATCAGAAAGGGAAGTTCAGAAGATCATCAGGCAATCATTTTTGATGATGTTCTTGTTCTCCCAGTCTGTTTTAGTGCCTGGTCTTGTCCACTCTGTTCTAATGAGTCCTGCACGGCTTGTGGGCATCGTAGAATGAAAAAGAAGACGCACGTTCCAGAGAGGCTTATCTTTCAGTGATGGGGTCATAATACACTGAACAATTTCAAAGATTTTACTGAGTTACAGTTCATATATCAGTCAATTGAAATAAATAAATAAATTAGGCCCTAATCTATATATTTCACATGACTGGAAATACAGATATGCATCTGTTGGTCACAGATACCTTAAAAAAAAAGGTAGGGGCGTGGATCAAAAAACCAGTCAGTATCTGGTTTGACCACCATTTGCCTCATGCAGCGCGACACATCTCTTTCGCATATAGTTGATCAGGCTGTTGATTGTGGCTTGTGGAATGTTGTCCCACTCCTCTTCAATGGCTGTGCGAAGTTGCTGGATATTAGTGGGAACTGGAACACGCTGTCGTACATGTCGATCCAGAGCATCCCAAACATGCTCAATGGGTGACATGTCTGATGAGTATGCAGGCCATGGAAGAACTGGGACATTTTCAGCTTCCAGGAATTGTGTACAGATCCTTGCGACATAGAGACATGCATTATCATTCTGAAACATGAGGTGATGGCAGCGGATGAATGGCACGACAATGGGCCTCAGGATCTTGTCACGGTGTCTCTTTGCATTCAAATTGCCATTGATAAAATGCAATTGTGTTCGTTGTCCGTAGCTTATGGGGCACTCTGTTCACAACGTTGACATCAGTAAACCTCTCGCCCACACCACGCCATACACGCTGTCTGCCATCTACCTGGTACAGTTGAAACCGGGATTCATCCGTGAAGAGCACACTTCTTCAGTGTGCCAGTGGCCATCGAAGTTGAGCATTTGCCCACTGAAGTCGGTTACAACACCGAACTGCAGTCAGGTCAAGACCCTGATGAGGAGGATGAGCACGCAGATGAGCTTCCTTGAGACGGTTTCTGACAGTTTGTACAGAAATTCTTCAGTTGTGCAAACCCACAGTTTCATCAGCTGTCCGGGTGGCTGGTCTCAGATGATCCCGCAGGTGAAGAAGCCGAATGTGGAGGTCCTGGGCTGGCATGGTTACACGTAGTCTGCGATTGTGAGGTCGGTTGGACGTACTGCCAAATTCTCTAAAATGACATTGGAGGTGGCTTATGGTAGAGAAATGAACATTACATTATCTGCCAATTGCACGCTCCCTCAAAACATGAGACATCTGTGGCATTGTGTTGTGACAAAACTGCACATTTTAGAGTGGCTTTTTATTGTCCCCAACACAAGGTACACCTATGTACTGATCATGGTTTTTAATCAGCTTCTTGATATGCCACACCTGTCATGTAGGTGGATTATCTTGGCAAATGAGAAATGCTCAGTAACAGGGATGTAAATAAATTTGTGCACAATTTGTGCATATTTATATTTTATTTCAGCTGTTGCATTTATATTTTTGTTCAGTACATTTTGTAGGTTAAACCATTCAAAAGACAGAGCCATATTTGTAGGAAAAAACAACCGCATCGCATAGCGGCTACTGGAGGTTACTGACGTAACCCTGGTTCTATGAACCAAGCACACATTATCTCTCACGACCTCATTTTCAAATCAGGCAACCCCTTGTTTGGGAATTATTACAGAGATGATTACAGACGCCTGTGATAATCTGAAGTACCCAAAAGGTCCACTAGATGTCTTGTGATAGATTATATAAAATCCTTGAAAGATACCACAATTCTGGTAGTTTACTGGTAAACTTAGAACGTTTCCAGTAATATACCCTCCCTTTGAGACCCTAGTTATGACTTTTCCTAAATGAGTTTTGCTCAAGAGGTTATACCACTTTTGCCCTCCCTCATCCCCCCAAACAAACCACTTTATGGCATGTGAATAGAACACTTCCTTTTTCACATCTAAAGGGTGCGAGGTCAAATTGAACTTCTCACTGGCTTTGTGCTAGCTGGCTCATCAAGCAGACATGGTAGTAAGCTGCCAGTACAGATAATTGGAAAGAAGACTTTATGCCCAGTTCATGTGTCTAATGGGCTGTGTGTTCGGCAGTCAGTGGAGGCTGGTGGAGGGTGGAATCGAGTAGTGAACCATAGCTGCTTGATGACAGTTGGGGTTTGGGTAGATGGTCGAGGTGGGTTTGGGTAGATGGTCGAGGTGGGTTTGGGTAGATGGTCGAGGTGGTTTGGGTAGATGGTTGAGGTGGGTTTGGGTAGCTGGTCGAGGTGGGTTTGGGTAGATGGTCGAGGTGAATTTGGGTAGATGGTCGAGGTGGGTTTGGGTAGATGGTCGAGGTGGGTTTGGGTAGATGGTCGAGGTGGTTTGGTTAGATGGTCGAGGTGGTTTGGGTAGATGGTCGAGGTGGGTTTGGGTAGATGGTCGAGGTGGTTTGGGTAGATGGTTGAGGTGGGTTTGGGTAGCTGGTCGAGGTGGGTTTGGGTAGATGGTCGAGGTGAGTTTGGGTAGATGGTCGAGGTGGGTTTGGGTAGATGGTCGAGGTGGGTTTGGGTAGATGGTTGAGGTGGTTTGGTTAGATGGTCGAGGTGGTTTGGGTAGATGGTCGAGGTGGTTTGGGGGGTTTAAGTCTTTAGGGACAGAGTGTGTACTGTACGTTCTTACTGTGTTTACTTTCTGGTGTGTGTGTGTGGCCATGAAAAGTGAATAGAGTGGCATTACCGAAAATAGCAACAGTAAAAAGAACAGTGTTACCTCATGTCCTGACCAATGGTGTGGCTTGGGGTTGTGAGCTAGCTAGCGCTAAATAATATTTTGATTAGAGACTTGATTGAAGTGAGCTGTTAATTGTGATGTATTATTAAAGGTCCAATGCAGAGTTCTTTTTTTTTTTTTTTACCTCAATATCAAATAATTTCTGGGTAACAAGTACCTTACTGTGATTGTTTTCAATTAAAATGGTCAAAAAGAAACTAAAATGGCTTGGACTGTCTGGGAGTGGTCTGCCTACCTTACTGCCTCATCCGCTTGTTGCCCACATCCCCCGGACACAAAATAGCAGCTAGCAAGATGGAGATCACTGAGGTTATTTTGAATGAGTGCATTTCGCAAGTGGCTAGTTTGCATCAACTACCTTCACTAAAACCACTGCAAAGGTTCTAGCATGTCTGTTTGGTGATTTGTTGGGAGAGTTGTTTGTCTAAAGAGGGTCTGGGTTTCTGATGCTAAGGTATTCATAGATTAGAGACAGAGAGCTTTTAATTCACAATGGAACAGGATGGTATGAGAGACGATATCAGGTGTTGGAATTGATAACTGCTGACTGGTTGTGTGACTGCAGAGCCAATATCTACCTGGCTCTGGTTGTCTGTACCTCTGTGATGGGATGTATTACACCAAGGATTCAGCCACGGCCAATTTTTTCTTGAGCGGATGGTCGGGGGGCCAGAACATAATTTCACATCATTTGACTGCAAATTGACCACAAGAATCCCAAACAGATAAAATATTTGACTAAAACATAGTCATTTCAAACCTTGCTTACATTTCTATACGTCTCTCTATAATGCGTGGGAATACTTGGGAACAGATTTCTCAAATTAAAATCACTTGGAGCTGATCTCCTGGTGAGCGGATCAACAATACAAAATAAAATAAAATATATTTTATTTTTTCTTTGCTCTAAAAACTTCGGGGACCAACTATAACCACGGCCGTGGACTGCCAGTTGGGGAACCCTGTAATGTACTAACAGAATACACGACAGACAGACGCAATGTTCAGCATGGGTTGGAAACCATGACAACAGCCCTGGAATCCCAAACACATTTGATGTGAGAGAGAGAAGAGAGAGAAAGAGGGACACATGGAGATGGAGAGATAGAGAAGAAATATAGAGATGGAAGGAGAATAAATCATTTGGGTGGGTTCTTGTATTTGTCCTGTTACACACTTTGTAATGGAAATGGGTTCTTTTGCATATCCCAACTCCCCCCGAGACACCCACAGGGATTGGGGTCACGGCCAGGGTCACCTTTGTACAGCACCGCTGGAGCAATTAGGTTTAAGTGCCTTGCTCAAAGGCACAGCAACAGATTTTTTCACCTTGTCGGCTCCGGTATTCAAACAAGCAACCTTTTGGTTACTGGCCCAACACTCTAACACAGAAAGAGAGAGAGAGAGAGTGAGAGAGAGAGAGAGAGAGAGAGAGAGAGAGAGAGACTTTAAACCCTTTCAACATTTCTCGTTAGGACCGTCATGTAGCTATTTTATTGTTATCCAGTACCTAATTGATCGGCTGCTGAGGGATTGATGAGGATATTGATGAGTTCATCTGGGGATTGAGATGAGGGCAGTTTTTTTATATGGCCAAGGGGTGGACTAGCAGTGGAAACACACACGCACACGCACACACACACACATACACTGAGGACCTCACACACACTGAGGACCTCACACACACTGAGGACCTCACACACACTGAGGACCTCACACACACTGAGTACCTCTTATGAAGCCCTCTGCTCATCACAGCCTTCGCCTACGCAGTGAGTTGCATAACCAGGTGCTGTTAGGCCTCACAGAGGCCTCACTTCAGAGGCTGGGTGCATCTCTGTGTTTGTGTGTGTGAGAAGGGGAGGGAGGTCTGAGAGAGAGAAGGGGAGGGAGGTCTGAGAGAGAGAAGGGGAGGGAGGTCTAAGAGAGAGAAGGGGAGGGAGGTCTGAGAGAGAGAAGGGGAGGGAGGTCTGAGAGAGAGAAGGGGAGGGAGGTCTGAGAGAGAGAAGGGGAGGGAGGTCTGAAAGAGAGAAGGGGAGGGAGGTCTGAGAGAGAGAAGGGGAGGGAGGTCTGGGAGAGAGAAGGGGAGGGAGGTCTGGGAGAGAGAAGGGGAGGGAGGTCTGAGAGAGAGAAGGGGAGGGAGGTCTGAGAGAGAGAAGGGGAGGGAGGTCTGAGAGAGAGAAGGGGAGGGAGGTCAGGGAGAGAGAAGGGGAGGGAGGTCTGAGAGAGAGAAGGGGAGGGAGGTCTGAGAGACTGACAGGGCTGAGACAAGGAAGGATAGAGGGATTGACAGGGTGATTGATTGTGGCAGGAGGAGAAATACATAGACACAAACAACAACAACAACAACAACAACCATCACAACCACCACCCCACCACCATCACCATCAACACCACCACCCCACCATCACCATCACCACCCCACCATCACCCCACCACCTCAACCAACACCACCATCAACACCACCACCACATTATACACTTAGGGCTCTAGGAAACAAAAGGTTTTAGTGACAACACAGCTCCAAATAAGGTCTGCAACAGCAAGCACTGAACAGATTTATCTGCCTCTCACTCACCTTCCACACACCTCTCACACACCTGTAAAGGCATCTGCATACAAAGGTTCGGTTTGATCCTAGCAGAACTCGGCTAGGCGAAGCGAGCGTCTGTGCTCGCATACTCCCTAAAGACCTTATCTTGGAAAAAATAAAAAAGCGTCAATATTACTGTTGTTTGTCCCTCTTGAGACACCGTAGCAACAACATGGCCAGAAACACATCCTCAAAATAGACAACTCAAGAAATCAGTCATTAATTTTGACGTTTTTGCCGAGGTCTTAGTTGTGCAATTTCACATCTAACTAAGATATTGGTGCAATATTTCTCAAGTGAAAACATTTGTCGTCTCTCGCTGAATGACAACAAACACTTCATGTTCTCACTCCTACTAGGAGTAGTATTGTTGACCAATCACCAACAAAGGGGCATAAAATTCAGCTAACGAACTTCGACATGCCTCAAGAAAATGTTGGATAAAAAACGGATGAAAACAAAAACGTCATCATAATATATGCACCAACTGTTTCGACTGGGAAGCATACGGTAAGCTTTACACGCATGAGTAGCCTGTGTCCATAAGCTGCTGCTATATGACATTTTAATCAATAAAGACAGGGTCAATCACCAATCAGGACATTACTTTATTCAAAACGTATCAATAAGGCAATAACCGAGGCTGGTCTGCTCAACAGTCTTGACTGTTGGCTGAGAGCCCCGACACAAAGAATACAAATATATTTTATAGCAAAGATACACCCTCTAAGTCTACATGACAAATAACAGATGTATGGAATGGGTCACAAGGTGAGACTTGATATATGAGAAAGGAGTAACCCCTAGCCAGATAGCATTTGCCGTGAAGACTGTTCTTATTGTACAGAAACCAGAGTTGGGCCCCCAAAACAAGCTTCCTCTCATCATTATCCATACCCGAGCCATCTCTCCCTGCCACCTCATTACACAAACACCAACTCATTCTACGGTATGCCTGCTGTAGGTTTTATCACCAAAGGCATCGTAAATCTACTGTCAGTGTTAACACAGACACATGAGAGTTCTAAGAACCCTATTCTATTGCAGAAAACAACCATTTGATGCAATAACAGTATTATAACATAATCTTGCAATTTCTGCCCTCACAGAAGCATATGGTAAGCTTTACACGCATGAGTAGCCTGTGTCCGTACGCAGGGCCTAACAGAGCGATATGCATCTCTCAGGGACAAATGCCAGAACCATGACTTAGGATCTGAGCGATAGAGCGCGAGAGCGAGAGCGAGAGATAAAAAGACGGAGGGTGGGAGAGAGAGAGAGAAGCTACAGAGGGAGACAGATGGGGTAATGGGCGAGAGAGAGAGATAGATAGAGAGAAAGAGAGAGACACAAACACCTCCTGTCTCCAATCAGGCTGCAGTTTGGAGTAGTTTGGAGCGCTGCTGTTTGAGAAAATGAGTTTTTGTTCTCTGGGGGCTCAGAGAGCCAGGATGGCATGACCGAGTGAGGAGAAAGATGGAGAAAGAGAGAGAGAACAAGAGAGGGAGAGAAAAAGGGCGATCAAAAATATATCTTGTTCATTATTCTCCAATTGCAGCGTTACAGTTCATGCATGTTTGTGTGACCGTGTGTGTGACTGTGTGTGTGTGTGTGTGAGTCCATTACGTAGTGTGGAAGATGCCTCCTATTTCCTGTGTGGTGTGGCAGTGTCTGTGTGTCAGTGTTCTCTAACAAGCTGTATGACACAGAGAGAGACACAGAGAGAGACACAGACACAGAGACACAGAGACACAGATTGTTCCACTGCTGGGAAAATTGGAAAACACTAAACAAACAACACGAAGAGTTATCTATCCAAAATGGAGATGTATGGATAACCCACTTCTCCAATCTTTTTGGCCCTATAACAGAGAACAAACAGCGAAAACATATACATGATCAAATACAAATCTTAGAATCAACTATTAAAGACTACCAGAACCCACTGGATTATCCAATTACATTGAATGAAATACAAGACAAAATACAAACCCTCCAACCCAAAAAGGCCTGTGGTATTGATGGTATCCTAAATGAAATGATAAAATATACATACCACAAATTCCTTCAATTCTGACCAGTTTCCCAGTCCCTGCCGCTGAAAAACATCCCCACAGCATGATGCTGCCACCACCATGCTTCACTGTGGGTATGGTGTTCTCAGGGTGATAAGAGGTGTTGGGTTTGCGCCAGACATTTTCTTTGATGGCCAAAAAGCTACATTTTAGTGTCATCTGACCAGAGTACCTTCTTCCGTATGTTTGGGGAGTCTCTCACATGGCTTTTGGCGAACACCAAACGTGTTTGCTTATTTTTTTCTTTAAGCAATGGCTTTTTTCTGGCCACTCTTCTGTAAAGCCCAGCTCTGTGGAGTGTATGGCTTAAAGTGGTCCTATGGACAGATACTCCAATCTCCGCTGTGGAGCTTTGCAGCTCCTTCAGGGTTATCTTTGGTCTCTTTGTTGCCTCTATGATTAATGCCCTCCTTACCTGGTTCATAAGTTTTGGTGGGTGGCCCTCTCTTGGCAGGTTTGTTTTGGTGCCATATTCTTTCCATTTTTTAATAATGGATTTAATGGTGCTCCGTGGGATGTTCAAAGTTTCGGATATTTTTTAATAACCCAACCCTGATCTGTACTTCTCCACAACTTTGTCCCTGACCTGTTTGGCGAGCTCCTTGGTCTTCATGGTGCCGCTTGCTTGGTGGTGCCCCTTGCGTAGTGGTGTTGCAGACTCTGGGGCCTTTCAGAACAGGTGTATATATACTGAGATCATGTGACAGATCATGTGACACTTAGATTGCACACAGGTGGACTTTATTTAACTAATTATGTGACTTCTGAAGGTAATTGGTTGCACCAGATCTTATTTAGGGGCTTCATAGCAAAGGGAGTGAATACATAAGCATGCACCACTTTTCAGTTATTTATTTTTTAGAATTTTTTGAAACAAGTTATTTTTTTCATTTCACTTCACCAATTTGGACTATTTTGTGTATGTCCATTACATGAAATCCAAATAAAAATCCATTTAAATTACAGGTTGTAATGCAACAAAATAGGAAATACGCCAAGGGGGATGAATACTTTTGCAAGGCAATGTATCTATTTCACTTGCTTTGGCAATGTTAACATATGTTTCCCATGCCAATAAAGCCCTTCAGTTGAATTGAATTGAATTGAGAGAGAGAGAGAGAGAGAGAGAGAGAGAGAGAGAGAGAGAGAGAGAGAGAGAGAGAGAGAGAGAGAGAGAGAGAGAGAGAGAGAGAGAGAGAGAGAGAGAGAGAGAGAGAGAGAGAGAGAGAGAGAGAGAGAGAGAGAGAGAGAGAGAGAGAGAGAGAGAGAGAGAGAGAGAGAGAGACAGAGAGAGAGAGACAGAGAGACAGAGAGAGAGAGCATTGAGAAATACCAGTGTTACAATGCCTCATGAATTACACAGAAGACACACATACATTCTGTTGAAGCCTGGGGATGTTGCTTGGTTCACAGACAACTGAAAGAACAGTTAGTGATCATGTACAGTAGGAACACATCTAGAATTTACAGTGCCTTGCGTTTTCCCTATTTTGTTGCATTACAACCTGTTTTTATTTGGATTTCATGTAATGGACATACACAAAATAGTCCAAATTGGTAAAGTGAAATGAAAAAAATTACTGACGGAAAAGTGGTGCGTGCATATGTATTTCTCCCCCTTTGCTATGAAACCCCTAAATAAGATATGGTGCAACCAATTACCTTCAGAAGTCACATAATTAGTTAAATAAAGTCCACCTGTGTGCAATCTAAGTGTCACATGATCTGTCACATGATCTCAGTATATATACACCTGTTCTGAAAGGTCCCAGAGTCTGCAACACCAGTAAGCATGGGGCACCACCAAGCAAGCGGCACCATGAAGACCAAGAAGCTCTCCAAACAGGTCAGGGACAAAGTTGTGGAGAAGTACAGATCAGGGTTGGGTTATAAAAAACTATCTGAAACTTTGAACATCCCACGGAGCACCATTAAATCCATTATTAAAAAGAGAGGGCCACCCACCAAAACTCACGAACCAGGCAAGGAAGAAAAAAGCCATTGCATAAAGAAAAAAATAAGCAAACACGTTTGCCAAAAGCCATGTGAGAGACTCCCCAAACATATGGAAGAAGGTACTCTGGTCAGATGAGACTAAAATTTAGCTATATCTGGTGCAAACCCAACACCTCTCATCACCCCGAGAACATCGGCAGGGACTGGGAAACTGATCAGAATTGAAGGAATGATGGATGGCGCTAAATACAGGGAAATTCTTGAGGGAAACCTGTTTCAGTCTTCCAGAGATTTGAGACTGGGACGGAGGTTCACCTTCCAGCAGGACAATGACCCTTTTGCCTTCAAGAATGGGTAAATATCCCAGTGGCTAGTGTGCCAAGCTTATAGAGACATACCCCAAGAGACTTGCAGCTGTAATTGCTGCAAAAGGTGGCTCTACAAAGTATTGACTTTGGGTGGGTGAATAGTTATGCACGCTCAAGATTTCTGTTCTTTTGTCTTATTTCTTGTTTGTTTCACAAGAAAAAATATTTTGCATCTTCTAAGTGGTAGGCATGTTGTGTAAATCAAATGATACAAACCCCCCAAAAATCCATTTTAATTCAAAGTTGTAATGCAACAAAATAAGAAAAATGCCAAGGAAGGGTTAAAACTTTCGCAAGCCACTGTATGGAATGAGTAGAATACATGAATACATGATATACTGTATATGATATACATGAATACATGAAGACATGAGATACATGAATACATGATATACGGGAATACATGATATACAGGAATACATGAATACATGATATACATGAATAAATGGTATACAGGAATACATGAATACATGAATACATGATATACATTATATACATGATATACATGAATACATGATATACATGATATACATGAATACAATATATATTGGAACACATGAATACATGATATACATTATATACATGAATACATGATATACATGAATACATGATATATATGATATACATGAATACATGATATACATGAATACATGATATACATGAATACATGATATATAGGAACACATGAATACATGATGTACATGAATACATGATATATAGGAATACATGAATACATGATATACAGGAATACATGAATACATGATATACATGAATACATGATATACATGATATACATGAATACATGCTCCGCTTGGACTAGCATACATAATTGTTCTGTGAAACCTTCCTTCCTTCCTTTCCTTCCTTCCTTCCTTCCTTCCTTCCTTCCTTCCTTCCTTCCTTCCTTCCTTCCTTCCTTCCTTCCTTCCTTCCTTCCTTCCTTCCTTCCTTCCTTCCTTCCTTCCTTCCTTCCTTCCTTCCTTCCTTCCTTCCTTCCCTCCCTCCCTCCCTCCCTCCCTCCCTCTCTCTCTCTCTCTTTCCTCCCCATCTCTCCCTTCTCCTCCATCTGTCTAACTGGATTGTGACAGTGCTCTATCATAGGGACTGGAATTTACATTCATGTGGTTTCACCCTCATGTTCTATAGATCTGCCATAGCCAGGGCTGGGCTCTTGTCAGCATGCCCACAAACATGCCATCTGGCCACCCTGCCAAACTATAGGCCCACTGCCCACAATCCAAGCACACATGCATACATATACCCTTACAGCACCTCCCACTTTCCTCCCCTGGTTGTCAATGTGTGTGTGTGTGTGTGTGTGTGTGTGTGTGTGTGTGTGTGTGTGTGTGTGTGTGTGTGTGTGTGTGTGTGTGTGTTGGAGGGGCAGGAGTATAGAGATGAATCTTGATTTACATCTATTGGCAGGAGTCTGTCTATGAGGAGTTGTTGATGTTGTTGTTGTTGTTGTTGTTGTTGTTGTTGTTGTTTGGGAGGGCCTGGCAGTCAGGCTGTGAGCCAAAACAGCATTTACTGCTGCTCTTTAATTATTTGTTATTAAAAAATGTTACTTATCTATTTTTTACTCAACACTTATTTTTCTTAAAACTGCATTGTTGGTTAAGGGCTTGTAAGTAAACATTTCACTGTAAGGTCTACACCTGATGTATTCGGCGCATGTGACAAATAAAATAAAATAAAATTGGTTTGATTCTCTCAGTGGCCTTGGCTTGTGTGTGTGTGTATGTGTGTGTGTGTGTGTGTGTGTGTGTGTGTGTGTGTGTGTGTGTGTGTGTGTGTGTGTGTGTGTGTGTGTGTGTGTGTGTGTGTGTGTGTGTGTGTGTGTGTGTGTGTGTGTGCGTGCGTGTGTGTATGCATTTATATGTTTATATGCGTTGTGTTTGTGTGTTTTGGCAAAAATTTGATGAAAATGGAATTTCACTCATAATTTAAAAAAGCATCTCTCCCTTTCTCTCTGTCTCTCTCTCCATCTCTCTCTATTCTCTGTGTGTGTCCTTGAGGTGAGAGGAAGTAGCAGAGGTGGTCAGTCTGATATAAATGTTTTCATTATTTATGGAGTGAGTGTGTTAGTCCTTCTCACCTCTCTACAGAAAGATGTAATTGAATACAATAAGAAGCCTTCCAGCTGGCCTACACACACACACGCACACACACTGTGAGCCGCCAACACTGTGAAGGCTTAATACAGAGAGAATGTGTAACAGCATTGGATGTGTGTGTATGTGTGTGTGTTTCTTTTTCCTTTCTGTGTGAGAGGCAGGCGGAGCGGTTGTGTTTCTGCTGGTGAATAGTGTAGCTGCCCTTGGTTACCCCTCCTGCCTCCTTCACCACCGCTTCTGCTTTTCACTCATAACTACAGTTTGGGACCAGTGATGAGCACCATTCAGGGGCTCTGCTTTGTGACTGGGCTGTCTAGATGCCTTCAGGTTTTAAACTGGTTATTATTATTATGGTTTCTGCCTGACACAAAAGGAGAGCAAATTCTCTGAAATGCAACCAAAAATAAAGTTATCACTCTCCAATTTTTATTTCAACTTCAACACACAGATAAAGAATTGCGTCAGCAGAAAATGATGACAGAGTACAGACGCACATAAACAACCAAAGACGCCAACCAGTGGACCCCTTTAGGCCTTGTGTATGGAACAGACACATCACTCCCAGAACCAAAGACCAATGTTCCTGTTTTCCAGTGACTGCGTTATGTTTCTAACATTCTTTTCATCGTTTCTAACTTCTATGTCCCTGTGTCCCCTGTCTCAGTGATGGCTGGGCGGACCGGTACGATGTGACGGATGGGTACGTGCGCGAGGCGGCGGGGGGGATCACCATCAAGCTGCAGTCAGCTGATGTGAAGTGGTTTGATGAGTACTACCTGAAGCTGCGGCCGGACAACAACCTGAGAAACCCCTGGTTCCCTGAGTTCTGGCAACACCGCTTCCACTGTAGGCTGAAGGGACACCCACAGGAGAGCCCCAAGTACAACCGCACCTGCAACAGTGAGTATACACACACACACACAGTTCTGGAAACCAGGTGTGTTTGTGGGCGTCAATGATGACGTCAAAGGATGTATGAAGTAGAGAATGGAGAGATATGATTGTAAGACGTCAGGCAGGAGTGGAGCTCTCAGATCGGACCAGTCCATTCAACACATCTGGACAAAGAGGCTCTTTCATTCAGCCTGCCGCCACATTCACTCCTCTGTTCATTCATATATCTGCATATTCAGCTGGGCACTCTCTCTCTCTCTTTGTGTGTGTGTGTGTGTGTGTGTGTGTGTGTGTGTGTGTGTGTGTACTTTCATGCAGGGCTATAGTTCTGCTAATCACAGAGGCATCACAGAGCCATGTTTCTCCAGAACTAATATAAAATGAGCAGGCAGCTTTAGATCACCCTTTCATTCAGACACCCCCTCCTTCCAGTACACCTGGAACATCTCTTTTATGTCCAAAAGTCTCTCCTCGCTCTCTCTCTCTCTCCCCCCCCCCTCTCTCGCCCTCTTTCTCTCTATCTCTCCCCCCTCTCTCTCTCTCTCTCTCCCCCCTCTCTCTTGCCCCCTTTCTCTCTATCTCTCCCCCATCTCTCTCTCTCTATCTCCCCCCCTCTCTCTTGCCCCCTTTCTCTCTATCTCTTCCCCCTCTCTCTCTCTCCCCCCTCTCTCTCGCCCTCTTTCTCTCTATCTCTCCCCCCCTCTCTCTCTCCCCCCTCTCTCTCGCCCTCTTTCTCTCTATCTCTCCCCCCCTTCTCTCTCTCTCTCCCCCCCTCTCTCTCGCCCCCTTTCGCTTTATCTCCCCCCCCCCCCCCTCTCTCTCTCTCTTTCGCACCATTCATATGTAAAACTTCCGCTGTGATTGCTTCAAAAGGACTCATGTATTCTAATGAAAATGAACTGAACAAGATGAGACAGAAGCCCCGTTTATACCTGGTTCAAACATGCGTCCGTTGTCCTGATCTTGTCCACATTCTGATTGTGCCCACATTTGTCAACAGGTGTAGACAATCAAAAGACGCATTGTGATCTGATTGTGATTAGATCTACCCGACCACATCCGGAGGTAGTCGAAGATGCATCTTGTACAGACATCCTTGAAGTGTAAACAAATCCGGACTATGAAAACGTATACATTTGGCCAATGTCCCACCCTCTCAACAAAACAATCCCGCTGGCCAGTTGGATTAGGATCATGGTCTTCATTAGAAACCAAGAGTCTACTGGCATTGTGGTCGGATGCCACAGTCCAATGCCGCATCCAGCTCTGAATAAAATGGGCATGTAGAAATAAAGATATTTATGAAGATCGTCCCAAATGAGAGAAAAAGGGTTCTCCCGTTCCCACGTCCAAATCCAGCGCAAAATCTAATATTTAAAAACATCGTAAGCTACAGAAAGGCCAAGGACTGTAATAGTAGAATTTTAACTGAACTACAAATAAATTGGGGAGGCATGGGACGGACTATTATGGAGCCGCAGCAGAAGAGAACAGTCCATGACAAGTGTATGGCAAGGTATAATGTGGAGGTCTAATGTTCCCCTGTACCTTTAGATCAAGGTATAATGTGGAGGTCTAATGTTCCCCTTGTACCTTTAGATCAAGGTATAATGTGGAGGTCTAATGTTCCCCTGTATCTTTAGATCAAGGTATAATGTGGAGGTCTAATGTTCCCCTGTATCTTTAGATCAAGGTATAATGTGGAGGTCTAATGTTCCCCTTGTACCTTTAGATCAAGGTATAATGTGGAGGTCTAATGTTCCCCTTGTACCTTTAGATCAAGGTATAATGTGGAGGTCTAATGTTCCCCTGTACCTTTAGATCAAGGTATAATGTGGAGGTCTAATGTTCCCCTGTACCTTTAGATCAAGGTATAATGTGGAGGTCTAATGTTCCCCTGTACCTTTAGATCAAGGTATAATGTGGAGGTCTAATGTTCCCCTGTACCTTTAGATCAAGGTATAATGTGGAGGTCTAATGTTCCCCTGTACCTTTAGATCAAGGTATAATGTGGAGGTCTAATGTTCCCCTGTACCTTTAGATCAAGGTATAATGTGGAGGTCTAATGTTCCCCTTGTACCTTTAGATCAAGGTATAATGTGGAGGTCCAATGTTCCCCTGTACCTTTAGATCAAGGTATAATGTGGAGGTCTAATGTTCCCCTGTACCTTTAGATCAAGGTATAATGTGGAGGTCTAATGTTCCCCTGTACCTTTAGATCAAGGTATAATGTGGAGGTCTAATGTTCCCCTGTACCTTTAGATCAAGGTATAATGTGGAGGTCTAATGTTCCCCTTGTACCTTTAGATCAAGGTATAATGTGGAGGTCCAATGTTCCCCTGTACCTTTAGATCAAGGTATAATGTGGAGGTCTAATGTTCCCCTGTACCTTTAGATCAAGGTATAATGTGGAGGTCTAATGTTCCCCTGTATCTTTAGATCAAGGTATAATGTGGAGGTCTAATGTTCCCCTGTACCTTTAGATCAAGGTATAATGAACGATGGGCTATTCACACTCTATTTAAGTTGCTATATCAGATATGAAAATAATACATTGGTGTTAAAATGCAATCCTTTTCGATTTTAATATTTTATATTATATTCTGTAAATCTTTGGCATTTTCCAGCTAGCAATACAGTGCAGAATATGTCCAAACTGATGCTTAATGGCGCATAGCTTTCTGAAAGCATGAGCGAGGCCACTGTCTAATATAATGTAGGCTTCAATATGAAGAACTCTTTAGGCTACTTTTAGATTGACACTTTATTTCTTTATAAAGCCATTTGCTTTACACATGTGCGCCTTTGTACTTTTAATTGATTGTCGCTTTTATCCGTGCATTTTCATAATTTGACCAGGCATCCTACTGGGAACACCATGTAATTTCAATGTGGAAATGTGGGTACTTTTTGGTTGAGACGTTGATCAATGAGATTTCAATCTTTTTTCACTCACTCAAAAAGTGTTATCACTGCACTTTCAACCATTTAAAGCACAAAAAAGTTCAAATGGGAATACAATGTTAGATATTTTGTATTTATACAATAACTTAATGTGTTATCACTGTGCTTCATCTAATAGCACAATGAAATGACCTGGACTGTAGTTGAGATTCCATTAAAAGTACATGGTGCAAGTGATCAATGCTGTTGGAGATTCTGAGCAGATTTTTATATTGCGAAGATCTCCACAGACCTGCGACCTTTGCATGCTATCTTGAACATGCACGCTTTCTATGATTACATAATAAGACTTTTATAGTTACAGTAACCTCAAAATGTGGCCATGGATGTGTTACTCATTTTAAGGTTGCATAAAAATGGTTACATTAGTTTATAAGATAGCCTTAACTTTAGGGTATTTACTGTATTACAAAAGTAATATTGAATTGTGTTAGGTTGACAACGCAACCAAATATTACCATTTAGGAGATGTATCTAATGCTTGGACAGTTTAATCTGAGCCACTGGCTTTATCTTATATTTTTGGTTTAGTTGGGGATGTGAATCCAACATATAATTTGTTAACTTGTCGACAAGTTAATATGCTATTTACTGTATTGCAAAAGTGATATTGAGTTGTGTTTGGTTGTCAACGCAACCAAATATCAACATTTGAAGGAGATGCCACTGACTTAGTCTGACTTTAATTCTCAACCAAAAATCAAAGTTAAGGAATAGGACTAAATTAAACTTTAAATGCACCTTAAATAAAGTTTGACTATTCTTTAACTTAGATTTTTGGTTGAAATGGAGACGTGAATCCAACATATTCATGATTAACTTGAAGATTACATTTCAACCACAGCTTGAAACCCTAGGCCTATATGTATTGTCTATTTTTAGTTGAATTGAAACAACAGCTGTTGATGACTTCACAAATGTTATATAGGCCTAGATAGTATCATTGATAGGGCTGTTACGGTGACCGTGTTACCGCCACACGGCAGTCAAAATCCATTTACATTTACATTTTAGTCATTTAGCAGACGCTCTTATCCAGAGCCACTTACAGTTAGTGAGTACATAAAAAAAAAAAATCATACTGGCCCCCTGTGGGAATCGAACCCACAACCCTGGTGTTGCAAACGCCATGCTCTACCAACTGAGCTACACGTTTAGTCACCATAATTAGCCTTCTCCAAGCTCTGATGCTGCTGATGGTCATTAGTAGCCTACCAAACTTGCTAACTGCCTGGTACTCAGCACTCTATTGTCCCCCTAATCACTCTGAAATCAATGCAAATCTAATGAAAAATCTAATCAAACACTTCATAAGAGCCCATGAGCTCATGTTGTGCAACATTTCAATAGGCTATGCAATTGCGTGAGAAAACAGAGTGATGGCCTATATTAAAAAGAGGAGGAACCCATCAGCTTTCTATAGGCCTACTATATTTATTTCTCAACTTTCCTAATATTAAGCACATTGCTTCTCTTTACAACAGGAGTATAGCCTACCTGGCTGGCATGAAAATGAACCACGGAAAAAGCGTCCTCCATTCGCTATTTAAGTGCATAGATTACATGTATTTTTCCCCTGCTGCTGTTTCGAGACAGGTGCATGATAATGGTCCATTCTAAATCAAAACTAATTTCACACATATATTATTTAGTAATGTAAAGACAAGATTAAATCAAGAATAGTCTGATGGGTGACAATATTAACCTATCACTTGTGAATTATATATAATCACTTGTGAATGATGCCCAGCTTGTGTGCAGTAAGCAAGAAACAGTGCATGCCTTTTTTTTGCGACTTTTTCAAATCATAGTCGCACACCTCATGTAGCCTAGCCCATAGGCCTATATGTTTTGATAAGGTTTGTATCACAACTTAAGTGGCCAAATAACTTCTTAAAATTAAGCACATTAATTTGCTTTACAATGGGTGTAGAGCCTAACTGGCATACATACGCTAATTGATTGCATTTTGGAACATTCGTGCTTATAGCCTACTGCCGTGTGCACATTGTTGCGCTTATAATGTGAAGAATTAGCCTAATAGTTTATCAACAGTTTAAGCTAAACATTCTGATCTGTTGCGTCAGCGTCATTGCTTAAAAACATTTTTTTGAAGCTAGTGGTTGTTTAATTTGGGATCTATCCCACCCCACAACTGTCCCAGACTATGTTTGGAATATTTATTTCTCGCACAGAATAGAATAGGTCAACTTTTGTACTTTTGTACATAGGCAAGTGCTTTTGCTGTTCGTTAGGCCGACTCGTCTTGTTGGCTGACGAAAAGTAAATGTGGACAGTTTTTCCAATATCTTCAACATGCACCTTGGAATTGGATAAGAATGTGCGCAGTTGCGTCCCTGATGTGTCTGTCTTCACTTGTAGCCTGTGAAAAAGATCTGATCACGTGACGGGCATTGGCTATTAAGAATTCAGCTATCTGAGAGAGCCATGTGAGTCAGAGGTTCTTCGGAGCACGCAGCCGGGAGAAGGGAATTATAATTATTATATTCAGCCCAAGGGCACAATGGCCACTGTCCACAAAAGGCATGGATTGTTTTAGGGGGAATTACGGCCACACAAAGGGGATGCCGCCGGGAAATTCAAGGCATTATCAAGTGCTTGTCAAATTGTGAATGAGATGAAGTGTGTACAGCCTGCACAAAAAACAAAGCAGAGCTCATGCCTTTCATGTGACTTTTTTCAAATCATCATTAGAGTCGCATCATGCAGCCTTAGAATGTATAAAAAATCTAAACATATAGCCAAACGTTTGTATCACAACTAAAGTTACATAAATAACTCGAAATTAAGCATATAGGAGGACCTGTTTCTTTGTTAACCGCTCAACACAGAATAGCCGCATGTGCGCATTCCTTAAAATCGTTTTGAGAAAAAATGACAGAATAGCATACTCTGAGTTGTCCTTATGTTAGGCCCTGATCTGGCTATGCCATAAGGCTGTGGGCTACACTAGTTCATTTAGCAGACAACATTTGCTTAGAATTCCATGCCATTTTCTATTTTATTCAGCTTTGTTCAATTGTATTCTTCATACTATAAAAGAATATAAAATAATGCCATGGAATTCTAAGCAAATCTTGTCTGCTAAATGAACAAGAGATACTGTAGGTTCCCAAAACACAAAATATGTTCAGTTGTTATGACATTCATACAATGTTTAAGTTAGGTTGCAAAGGACAATCCTTTAATATTGTAAGAATGTTGAGAATCTTCTGTAAGAATCTCCAACTGTACAGCTTTTTTGTGTTTTGGGAACATATATTTTGTGATGTCCCCACAATGTTCCCACCAGACTGTTTCCACAACCTAATGAAACATTCTGGGAACCTTTAAAGAACAGATTAAATGTTCTCCCAGTATGTCACTTTTTTTCTTCCTATGGTGCTGTTTAGGCCTTATTTACAATACAAGATTACAATAATGTAAAGACAAGGTATGTAAACATCCATGCTCACGGCAGGTAGCTTAGTGGGTAAGAGCGTTGTGCCAGTAACTGAAAGGTCGCTGGTTCTAATCCCCGAGCCGACTAGGTGAAAAATCTGTCGATGTGCCCTTGAGCAAGGCACTTAACCCTAAATTGCTCCTGTAAGTCGCTCTGGATAAGAGCGTCTGCTAAATGACCAATTTATTTATTTAAAGAACAACCCTGTCCAGACCTGTTTGGATAATGTGTTGCACCATTCAGAGATGCACTTTGTAGCTTACTCTGTAACTTAACCTGTTTCTGTTTCTACTGTGTGCCTTAGAGCCTAAATGGCATTTTTATTTCTACTGTGTATTATTTGTATTTTGTACACATCCAAATACTCAGATCGTTTGTGTGGTGACTTTTTTAGGGATGGGAGAGATTCTGTGAATATTTATTGGCTGTGGACAGGTTGAGGTTATCGGGACAGTAACTTATCGTAGCTTAAAAGAGTCAGGACAGTAGACTATTATGCCCAGTCTTAAATCGTTGGATAACAAAAGTAAGTTGTAATGATGAAAGTATATATCTATTGACTATAAAAATGTGCTGTTTTTTGTCGATTTATACAGCTTGTGTCATAATGGGAGGTCCAAGGCAGGTTGGATTAATTTCAACACAGGAAGGGACCAGGGAATCTGGTCGCAATACGGACGAAGTGGGCAGATAAGATACACAGTTTATTACCATGTGTAGACGCAACAAATCTCGGATCATCTTGATCAGATGACGACAACCACATGTTAATGCAAGGTGTAACCACGGCTAGAGAGGAGAGGTGTGGGAGGAGATGGGAAAAGAGGGTGTTTGAAGTTTCATAAAGGCAGAACAGGTTATTAGATACAGGTTGGTCTAATTGGTCTCTTCCTTTTTCTCTCCCTCCCTCCATCCTTATCCCTCCATCTCCCCCCCACCCCCCCTCCCCTCCCTCCCCTCCCCTCCCCTCCCTCCAACCCCCTCCCTCCTCCTCTCCCTCCATCCCCCATTCCATCTCCCCCTCCCCTCCCTCCATCTCCCCCCTCCCCTCCCTCCATCTCCCCCCGCTCCCTCCAACCCCCTCCCTCCTCCTCTCCCTCCAACCCCCTCCCTCCTCCTCTCCCTCCATCCCCCCCTCCATCTCCCCCTCCCTCCATCTCCCCCCTCCTCGCCCTCCATCTCCCCCCTCCCCTCCCTCCATTTCCCCCTTCTCCCTCCATCTTCCCGCTCCCCTCCCTCCATCTCCCCTCCCCTCCTCTCCCTCCACCCCCCTCCCCTCCCTCCACCCCCCCCTCCTCGCCATCCATCTCCCCCCTCTCCCTCCATCTCCCCCCTCCCTCCACCCCCCCCGCCATCCACCCCCCCCTCCATCTCCCCCCTCTCCCTCCATCTCCCCCCTCCCCTCCCCTCCCCCCTCCATCTTCCCCCTCTCCCTCCATCTCCCCCTCCCCTCCCTCCATCTCCCCCCTTCACCATCCACCCCCCCTCCATCTCCCCCGTCTCCCTCCATCTCCCCCTCCCCTCCCCTCCCTCCATCTCCCCCCTCCCTCCATCTCTCCCCCCCCTCCCTCCATCTCCCCCCCATCTCCACCCTCCCCTCCCTCCACCCCCCCCCCCCTCCCCTCCCCTCCCTCCATCCCCCCCCCCCCCCCCTCCCCTCTCTCCATCTTCCCATTCTCTCTTTTTCTGTCTTTCTCCTCTCTGGTTCTCTCCCAGAGCGGGAGTCATTGCGACAGCAGTATGCCCAGGACACTAAGATGGGCTTTGTGATCAATGCCATCTACTCCATGGCCTATGGGCTCCATAACATGCAGCGCTCACTCTGCCCAGGCTACCAGGTGGGTGCTACTGGACTGGACTGGACTAAACACAACCCACTGTCACTATTATAGTTGATTATAGTTGGGATTGCTCATATTGTCATCGAGATGATGATGGTGATGATGATGTTGATGATGCTGCTAATGATGATGATGATGATGGTGTTGATGATGATGATGATGATGATGATGTTGATGATGATGATGCTGATGATGGTGATCCAGGGGCTGTGTGATGCCATGCGACCTATAGATGGAGCCACACTGCTGGACTTCCTGATGAAGACCAACTTCACAGGCGTGTCTGGAGAAGGCATCCTGTTTGACGAGAACGGAGACTCACCTGGCCGGTACGTGTGTGTGTGTGTGCGCGCGTGTGTGCGTGTGTATATGTGCGCGTGTGTGCGTGTGTGTGTCTAAATAGGACATCATAAATAACAAGAGCAGTGAGTCACCTGGCTGTGGTGATCTCATCCCATATATCTCTGTACCTTAGTATGTATGTATCAATAGATTCAGAGGTACTGACTCCTGTGTGTGTGTGTGTGTGTGTGTGTGTCTCTGTGTGTGTGTCTCTGTGTGTGTGTGTGTCTGTGTGTGTGTCTGTGTGTGTGTGTGTGTGTGTGTGTGTCTGTGTGTGTGTGTTTGTGTGTGTGTCTGTGTGTGTGTGTGTGTGTGTGTGTCTGTGTCAGATATGAGATCATGAACTTTAAGAAGATGGGGAAGGACTACTATGACTACATTAACGTAGGGAGCTGGGACAACAGTGGGCTGAAGATCGATGATGATGAAATCTGGGCCAGCAAGGACACCATCATCAAATCAGTCTGCAGCGAACCCTGTGACAAGGGACAGATAAAGGTGAAACGCACCCTAGGGGGGAAGGGAGGGAGGAGGTGAAAGGCTGGCGATGACAAGGACCCTTCTAGATTATCTCTGTTGATGTTTCGATCTCATTGGTGCATTCTCTCTAAGATAGTATTTTTGCAGCATTCTGATTGGTGGGTTTTTCCTGAGCTGATGAGGGTGTTTTTCTGGTGTGTGTGTCCTCCAGGTGATCCGTAAAGGAGAGGTGAGCTGCTGCTGGACCTGCACTCCCTGTAAGGAGAATGAGTTTGTGTTTGATGAGTACACCTGCCGAGCCTGTGACCTGGGCTCCTGGCCCACCTTCCACCTCACAGGTAACACACACACACACACACAAAAACAAAGACAAACACACAAACACACACTGAGGGTGTATGGATTGGCCTCTTTGCTCTTGGAAGTCTCCTCTAAATGAATCTCTTCAGTCTGGCTGAGCTGGATCAGATGCCATCACACAGGTTAACTCCACAGACTGACTCATTCACACATCCCGCCCACATCCTGGAAACACACACACACGCACAAATGCACACACACAGACACAAAGAAAAACAAACATGAAATATGGGTACATTTACATAATGGTGTTTTTTCAATTGTACAATTCACCTTTCTCCATCAGAGGAGCACATTTTTGTTGACAGCAAAGAGGGCATGTTCTTTCAGCAGCACTGTTAAATTCTTAGTATTATTATGTGTGTGTGTGTCTGTGTGTGTGTGTGTGTCTATGTGTGTGTGTGATACGTGTGATAGAAGGAGTCAGGCGCAGGAGAGTAATACGCATCCAAAGAGTTTATTCCGTCGATAAACAGTTGCGCAAGCATGCGACAACAACACTCAGGCACAGGGGAAAATACTACCCTGGCAACAACAAGGTAAGGGTAGCTCAACCGAGCTACACACAGCTCACTACAAACAATCACCCACACAGACAAGGAAGCAGAGGGAACACTTATACAATGAATAATTGGGGATAAGAACCAGGTGTGTGTGATTAATTAGACAAGACAAGTGGAGTGATGATAAATGGATCGGCAGCAGCTAGTTAGCCAGTGACTACGAACGCCGAAGCCTGCCCGAACAAGGAGGAGAGGCAGCCTCAGCGGAAGTCGTGACAGTACCCGCCCCCCCTTGACGCGCGGCTCCATCAGCGCGCCGACCCCGGCCTCGGGGACGGCCAGGAGGACACAGAGCAGGTCGAGCCGGATGGCGATGGTGGAAATCCCGTAACATGGAGGGATCGAGGATATCCCTCACCGGGACCCAGCACCGTTCCTCCGGACCGTACCCCTCCCACTCTATGAGGTACTGAAGGCCCCCCACCCGACGCCTCGAATCCAGGATGGAGCGGGCCGAGTACGCCGGGGCCCCCTCAATGTTAAGAGGAGGTGGAGGGACCTCCCGCACCTCAGACTCCTGGAGTGGACCAGCTACCACCGGCCTAAGGAGAGACACATGAAACGAGGGGTTAATACGGTAATCAGGGGAAAGTAATAACCTATATGTGACCTCGTTGACTCTCCTCAGGACTTTGAACGGCCCCACAAACCGCGGGCTCAGCTTCCAGCAGGGCAGGCGGAGGGGCAGATTCCGGGTCGAGAGCCAGACCCGATCCCCCGGTACAAAGACGGGGGCCTCACTGCGGTGGCGGTCAGCGTTGGCCTTCTGACGACGCACGGCGCGTTGGAGGTGAACGTGGGCAGCATCCCACCTCTCCTCCGCACGCCAAAACCAGTCATCCACCGCAGGAGCCTCGGTCTGGCTCTGGTGCCACGGTGCCAGAACCGGTTGGTAATCTAGAACACACTGGAAAGGCGTTAGGTTAGTGGAGGAGTGGCAGAGAGAGTTCTGGGCATATTCTGCCCATGGCAAGAACACTAACCACTCCCTCGGCCGGTCCTGGCAGTAGGACCGCAGGAACCTACCCACGTCCTGATTTACCCGTTCCACCTGCCCATTACTCTTGGGGTGGAACCCAGAGGTCAGGCTGACCGAGACCCCCAGACGTTCCATGAACGCCTTCCAGACCTTGGACGTGAACTGGGGACCTCGGTTAGACACTATATCCTCTGGTACCCTGTAGTGCCGGAAGACGTGAGTAAACAGGGCCTCCACAGTCTGCAGGGCTGTGGCGAGACCGGGCAGAGGAAGGAGGCGGCAGGACTTTGAGAAGCGGTCCACAACGACCAGGATGGTGGTGTTACCTTGGGAGAGGGGAAGATCAGTCAGAAAATCAATGCTAAGGTGAGACCATGGTCGTTGTGGAACTGGTAATGGTTGTAGCTTACCCGCTGGGAGGTGCCTAGGTGCCTTACTCTGGGCGCACACCGAGAAGGAGGAGACGTACACCCTCACGTCCTTAACCAAGGTAGGCCACCAGTACTTTCCGCTCAGGCAGCGCACTGTACGACCGATACCTGGGTGACCAGAGGAGGGTGACGTGTGTGCCCAGAAGATCAGATGATCACTGATAAGAGCAGGCACGTACTGCAGCCCAGTGTAGATGGATCTGTGCGTAATGCCTGCTCTATATCCGTGTCCATCGCCCATACTACCGGCGCCACAATGCGGGAGGCCGGGAGTATGGGGGTGTTGTCTCTGGGCCTCTCCTCTGTGTCATACAGCCGGGACAGTGCATCTGCCTTCACGTTCTTTGTACCCGGAATGTATGACAATGTAAAATCAAACCGGGTGAAGAATAGGGCCCACCTGGCCTGGCGAGGATTCAGCCTCCTCGCTGCCCGGATGTACTCCAGGTTACTGTGGTCCGTCCAGACGAGGAAAGGGTGTTTCGCCCCTTCGAGCCAATGCCTCCACACGGTCAAAGTTCGGACAACAACCAACAGCTCCCGATCACCAACGTCGTAGTTCTGCTCCGCCGGGCTGAGCTTCTTCAAGAAGAAGGCACAGGGGCGGAGCTTGGGTGGCGTGCCCGAGCGTTGGGATAGGACAGCGCCCATCCCTACCTCGGACGCATCCACCTCCACTACAAACGGTAGTGATGGATCGGGGTGGGCTAGTACCGGAGCTGAGGTGAACAGACCCAGCAGTCTCCTGAAGGCCAGATCCGCCTCAACAGACCAACGGAGCCGGGACGGCCCACCCTTCAACAGGGATGTGATGGGGGCTGCGACCTTGCCAAAGCCCCGGATAAACATTTGATAGTAGTTGGCAAAGCCAAGGAATCCCTGCACCTCCTTAACCGTGGTTGGAGTCAGCCAATTACGCACGGCTGAAATGCGATCTCCCTCCATCTCCACCCCTGAGGTGGAAATGCGGTATCCAAGGAAAGAGATGGACTGCTGGAAAAACATACACTTCTCTGCCTTAGTATAAAGGTAATTCTCCAACAGTCGGGCCAGCACCTTGCGAACCAGGGACACATGCTCAGTGCGAGTAATGGAATACACCAGGATGTCATCGATGTAGACCACTACACCGCGACCAAGCATGTCCCGAAACACCTCGTTCACAAAGGACTGGAAAACTGAGGGAGCATTCATCAAACCATAGGGCATCACCAGGTATTCATAATGCCACGTGGTTGTGCTGACTGCTGTTTTCCACTCATCCCCCTCTCGAATACGCACCAGGTTGTACGCACTCCTGAGATTCAATTTGGTGAAGAAGCGCACCCCATGCATCGATTCAACCATTGAAGGAATGAGGGTGAGAGGATAACTAAATATGATTGTCTCCCTGTTCAGTGGTTGATAATCAATGCACGGGCGCAGACCTCCGTCCTTCTTCTTCACAAAGAAGAATCTCGAGGAGGCGGGTGAAGTGGAGGGACGTATATACCCCTGAAGCAGGGACTCGGTGACATATGTCTCCATAGCCACCGTTTCCGCCTGTGACAGGGGGTATATATGACTCCTGGGAGGTACAGCATATACCCTGAGGTTTATCGTGCAATCCCCTGCCCGGTGAGGTGGTAACTTAGTCGCCTGCGCTTTAGAGAACGCTTGCGCCAGATCACGGTATTCGGGGGGAAGGCGCACGGTGGAGGTACTATCTGGACTTTCCACCGTGGTGGCACCAACGGAAACATCTAGACACCTACCCTGACACTCACGCGACCACCCCTTGAGAGCCCTCTGCGGCAATGAGAAGTTGGGGTTGTGGAGTGCTAACCAAGGGATACCTAATACCACAGGGAAAGCAGGAGATTCAATAATCGAAAAAATCACCTGCTCAAAATGATTCTCCTGGGTGATCATGGTGACTGGTATAGTGACTTCCTTAACCAACCCGGACCGTAATGGTCGACTATTGAGTGCTCTGAGGGGACGTGGAATGGAGAGGGGAACCAATGAAATGCCTTGACGGCGTGCGAATGCCCTATCCATAAAGTTCCAGCTGCGCCTGAATCGACTAGCGCCTTACACTGGGGAACTACCATGTGATCGGGAAAGTGGATAGGTAGTGTACAGTGCACAACAGAGGGCTCTGAACAAGTGTGGGTGTTCGATACCTGGGGTGATGCGTGAGAGCCCTGCCTTTCGCCTCCAGGCCTAAAAGAACGTTGACTACGACGTGTGGTGGATATTCCCTTCGTGCCACCAGAGTGGCACTGTCGCTGTCCTCCTCCGCTCTCTTGACTGGCAGCTCCACCCAGCTCCATCGGCTCGAGGTCCGAGTCTTCCGGGGTGGAAGCGGGCAGACCCCTACCAGGACGTCCTCTGGCTGCCAGCAGGTTGTCCATCCGAATGGCCATGTCCACCAGTTTATTGAAGGACAACATGGTGTCCCGGCAGGCTAGCTCCCGTCGGATGTCCTCCCGCAGATGGCACCGGAAATGGTCGATCAGGGCCCGCTCGTTCCACCCGGACCCCGCTGCCAGCGTCCGGAACTCCAACACGAAGTCCTGTGCGGTCCTCGTCCCCTGCCTCAGGTGGACCAGTCGCTCACCCGCCTCTCGGGCGGGTGGTCGAATACCGCCCGAAAGAGGCGAGCGAACTCCCTGTAGTCCTCCAATGAGGCTCCTCCTTCGTTCCACACCGCGTTGGCCCACTCCAGGGCTTTTTCACAGAGGCAGGAAACGAGGACGGACACCTTCTCCCGCTCCGATGGTGCCGGCCTAATGCTGGCGAAGTAAAGCTCCAATTGGAGGAGGAATCCCTGGCACAGCGCCGCTGTCCCCTCAAATGCCCGTGGACGGGATATCTGGATCCCTCCTGGTGCTGGGGTGTAGGTGGCTGGATCTGGTTGGCCAGCTGGTCTCGACAGATCGGGTCTGCTCCTCTCCAGGCGTTAGACTACCTGAAGAACCCGATCCATCGCTTCCCCCAAGCTGGCCAGCATCGTGGAGTGCTCCTGGACCCGTGCCATGAATCCAGGCATGCGCTCTTCTCCCGCTGACTCCATAGCGGTTGGGTGATTCTGTGATGCGTGTGATAGAAGGAGTCAGGCGCAGGAGAGTAATACGCATCCAAAGAGTTTATTCCGTCGATAAACAGTTGCGCAAGCATGCGACAACAAAACTCAGGCACAGGGGAAATATCTACCCTGGCAACAACAAGGTAAGGGTAGCTCAACCGAGCTACACACAGCTCACTACAAACAATCACACACAGACAAGGAAGCAGAGGGAACACTTATACAATGACTAATTGGGGATAAGAACCAGGTGTGTGTGATTAATTAGACAAGACAAGTGGAGTGATGATAAATGGATCGGCAGCAGCTAGTTAGCCGGTGACGACGAACGCCGAAACCTGCCCGAACAAGGAGGGGAGGCAGCCTTGGCGGAAGTCGTGACAGTGTGTGTGTTTGTGTGTGTGTGTGTGTGTGTGTCTGTGTGTGTGTGTGTGTGTGTCTGTGTCTGTGTGTGTGTGCGTGTCTGTGTGTCTGTGTGTGTGTCTGTGTGTGTGTGTGTGTCTGTGTGTCAGTCAGTCAGTCACAGTATAAATGGAACTTCGTAGAGAAGTGATTGTCTGATGCTCCTCAGCATGCTGTCCTATTACAGCCGAATGGATGTTAGCTATTCTCTCAGTTACTACTGAGAGACAATCACGCAAAAACACGCACACACACACACACAGTATACACTGATCTCTGAATCTGTACTATTTCCATAGAAGCAGCTAATTATCCTTCCTCCTCTCTCCCTCTCCCTCCTCTCTCCCTCTCTCTTCCTCCTCTCTCCCTCCCTCTCCATCTCTCTTCCTCTCTCTTCCTCCTCTCTCCCTCTCTCTCCCTCCTCTCTCCCTCTCTCTTCCTCTTCTCTCCCTCTCTCCCTCTCTCTTCCTCCTCTCTCCCTCCTCTCTCCCTCTCTCTCCCTCTCTCTTCCTCCTCTCTCCCTCTCTCTTCCTCCTCTCTCCCTGTCTCTCCCTCTCTCTTCCTCCTCTCTCCCTCTCTCTTCCTCCTCTCTCCCTCTCTCTTCCTCCTCTCTCCCTCTCTCTCCCTCTGTCTTCCTCCTCTCTCCCTCTCTCTCTTCCTCCTCTCTCCCTCTCTCTTCCTCCTCTCTCCCTCTCTTCTCTCTCCCTCTCTCTTCCTCCTCTCTCCCTCTCTCTCCCTCTCTCTTCCACCTCTCTCCCTCTCTCTTCCTCCTCTCTCCCTCTCTCTCCCTCTCTCTTTCTCCTCTCTCCTCTCTCTTCCTCCTCTCTCCCTATCTCTTCCTCCTCTCTCCCTCTCTCTTCCTTCTCTTCTTAATTTGACACTGGCATGGTCACCACTGCACTAATTATTCTGTATTGAGGGCAATTGTCTATGCAAATGTATTTTAGTGGAGCTATGGATATTGTTCTGTAATGCATTCGACTGCTCATCATTATACAGCTGCTAGCCAGCAAGCGCCAATGTTTAAAACATGAGCCCAATGCATCACAGCTGCGAACACAGATTCCACACTTTACTGGAGTATTCTACAGCAACTCTTTAAGGAAAGGAGAGAAGTACACAGGAGAGAAGTAAGCGCTCACGTTTAGCAGCTGTAGAAGAGTCATTACATCAGGACAGTAAGTGTGACTGTGGCTGTGGGTAGCTCCCGGCGGCACTGTAACTGCTGTAGTGACGATGAGTAAACATTTTCATTTACCTCTCAAACTCACTCCTGCATTAGTGAAGGGCCACACTGAGAGAGAGAGAGAGAGAGAGAGAGAGAGAGAGAGAGAGAGAGAGAGAGAGAGAGAGAGAGAGAGAGAGAGAGAGAGAGACAGAGTGAAAGCGAGAGACACAGAGAGAGAGAGAGAGCGACAGAGAGAGAGAGAGAAAATAAATGGACAGATGGATGGAAAAAAATAGTTGGATGAATGTATTGAAATGGATTTGATTTAAGGTTGGAGCAGGGGAGGCCTCAATACAAAGTTCCTGAGTGACTAAAGTTGAGTTGAATGTAACTTTAGTAAACAGTGTCTTCCAGAGTTACTGTTTCTTCTCTTAATGGTACCTCCACTCCCATTCAGCAATTACGCTGTTGATGTCTAAAAGCTTAACTACTTCACTGATTAATTTAACTTTATAGACTGTGTTAAAGGTAGAGGCGTTAAATGACTTCATCTATTTTAACGGCAGTGTGGCGGCGGTGTTCTGTCTGGTTTGGCGTCTCTGGTGTTCTGTCTTGGACTGACCCGCCGGTTCCGGGCTGTATTTTCAGCTAGCATTACACCAGCACCTAATTAGAACTGTCCCTTTAATTAATGAGACTTGTCTCACAGCCCAGGAGGGGTGGGGGGACAGCGGGAGAGAGAGAAAGAGAAAGAGAAAGAGAAAGAGAAAGAGAAAGAGAAAGAGAAAGAGAAAGAGAAAGAGAAAGAGAAAGAGAGGGAGAGAGAGGAGGGCACATGAGACAGTGAAGGTGAGAAAAAAGGAGGGGTAATTAAATCCAGAGAAAAAGAGAGAGAAAGAAAGAAAGAGAAACGTATCAATGCTGTTTGTTTTTAACCTCTTGCTTTCCCTTTCTCTCTCCACCTCCTCCCCCCTCCAGGCTGTGACCCTATCCCAGTGGAGTACCTGCGTTGGGGGGACCCAGAGCCCATCGCTGCTGTGGTCTTTGCTTGTCTGGGACTCTGTGCCACATTCTTCGTCACCTCCGTCTTCATCAGGTAACAACTTGTGGATTTTAACATAATAAATGTGAAAGTCAATGTTATATTCAAACTTTTGTGATTTTACTCTGTTGTTGGTTGATATATTGGGAAAATACAACCCAGGGGATAACGCGTTAAAGCAATTCCACTTGTTTCCAACGTGGTATGGCACTGGGATTGTTTTCAACATGTAATTTTAACTGTAAATTAGTATATTTGTTATAAGGTTATAAAATAAACTGTGTGGGTGTAGGTTCCGGGACACTCCGGTGGTGAAGTCGTCTAGCCGAGAGCTTTGTTACATCATCCTGGCTGGGATCTGTCTGGGCTATCTCTGTACCTTCAGTCTCATCGCCAAGCCCCACGCTGCACACTGCTACCTACAGAGATTGGGCATAGGCCTGTCCCCTGCCATGAGCTACTCTGCCCTGGTCACCAAGGTACATCATCAAGCCCCTCTTTACCTTGATTCTTTCACCTACCATGTCCTTGTACATCTAGACATGAGTATCTCACAAACAGACTGTTTGAAGTCATTATTACAGATTTCCCCTTTCTCTCCCGCTATAAAGTCTATTCATTCATTCATTCATTCTCTCTGTCGTGTTTGTTATTGCAGACTAACTGTATAATCCATATCCTGGCTGTGTTGTTGTTGTTGTTGCAGACTAACTGTATAGCCCGTATCCTGGCTGTGTTGTTGTTGCAGACTAACTGTATAGCCCGTATCCTGGCTGTGTTGTTGTTGTTGTTGCAGACTAACTGTATAGCCCATATCCTGGATGTGTTGTTGTTGCAGACTAACTGTATAGACCGTATCCTGGCTGTGTTGTTGTTGCAGACTAACTGTATAGCCTGTATCCTGGCTGTGTTGTTGTTGTTGTTGCAGACTAACTGTATAGACCGTATCCTGGATGTGTTGTTGTTGATGTTGCAGACTAACTGTATAGCCCGTATCCTGGCTGTGTTGTTGTTGTTGTTGCAGACTAACTGTATAGCCCGTATCCTGGCTGTGTTGTTGTTGTTGTTGTTGCAGATTAACTGTATAGCCTGTATCCTGGCTGTGTTGGTGTTGTTGTTGCAGACTAACTGTATAGCCCGTTTCCTTGCTGTGTTGTTGTTGTTGCAGACTAACTGTATAGCCCATATCCTGGCTATGTTGTTGTTGCAGACTAACTGTATAGCCCGTATCCTGGCTGTGTTGTTGTTGTTGTTGCAGACTAACTGTATAGCCCATATCCTGGCTGTGTTGTTGTTGCAGACTAACTGTATAGACCGTATCCTGGCTGTGTTGTTGTTGCAGACTAACTGTATAGCCCGTATCCTGGCTGTGTTGTTGTTGTTGTTGCAGACTAACCGTATAGCCCGTATCCTGGCTGTGTTGTTGTTGTTGTTGCAGACTAACTGTATAGCCCGTATCCTGGCTGTCTTGCTGTTGTTGTTGCAGACTAACCGTATAGCCTGTATCCTGGCTGTGTTGTTGTTGTTGTTGCAGACTAACTGTATAGCCTGTATCCTGGCTGTGTTGTTGTTGTTGTTGCAGACTAACCGTATAGCCCGTATCCTGGCTGTGTTGTTGTTGTTGTTGCAGACTAACCGTATAGCCCGTATCCTGGCTATGTTGTTGTTGCAGACTAACCGTATAGCCCGTATCCTGGCTGTGTTGTTGTTGTTGTTGCAGACTAACCGTATAGCCCGTATCCTGGCTGGCAGTAAGAAGAAGATTTGTACTAAGAAGCCAAGGTTCATGTCTGCCTGCGCCCAGCTGGTCATCGCCTCTCTACTCATCCTGCTGCAGCTGGGCATCATAGTGGCTCTCTTCCTCATGGAGCCCCCACAGGTAGGCTGTGCCTGCTGGGTGTGTGTATGTGTGTGTGTGTGTGTGCGTGTGTGTCAGCTGGGGGTGGCAGGGAATTGTCAGTCTGAGGGTCTGAGACTGCCTCTTAACGAATGAAGTGAATGATACATTTACTTGCTGAACTGGCTGAAGTGAAAACCCTGGTGCCAACACGGCCTCCACCTCTACAGTTGACCAAACCCACTTTCTGACTGTATACATACTGTACAGCATCTACACTGAGTGTACAAAACATTAAGAACACCTTCCTAATATTGAGTTGCACCTGTCTCCTCCCCTTCATCTACACTGATTGAAGTAGATTTAACAAGTGACATCAATAAGAAGTAATAGCTTTTACCTGCATTCACTTGGTCAGTCTGTGTCCGCTCAGTGTATGTACGCGCTGATACTGATGTCTCTACTACCTGCAGGTGATCCACGACTACCCCAGCATCCGGCAGGTCAACCGCATCTGTTACACCACCAACCTGGGCGTGGTGGGGCCGCTGGGCTACAATGGCCTGCTGATCCTGAGCTGCACCTTCTACGCCTTCAAGACGCGCAACGTCCCGGCCAACTTCAACGAGGCCAAGTACATCGCCTTCACCATGTACACCACCTGCATCATCTGGCTGGCCTTCGTCCCCATCTACTTCGGCTCCAACTACAAGATCATCACCATGTGCTTCAGCGTCAGCCTCAGTGCCACGGTGGCGCTCTGCTGCCTGTTCGTACCCAAGGTAAGACACACAGGACAGATAGAAACAAACTTCCGCTTTAACAAAAAAGGAATCAGGTGCTCGACTGAGGGACTTGAAAAGGAATGTTTTTTGGAATGTTGTGTTTGGTTATAAGGGGCTTGTGAAGGGTTATAACAGGTGTTATATAGTGCTTATATATTGTTATGAAGGGTTATGAAGCTCTTCTGTCTCTCTCCAGGTGTACATCATCCTGGCCAAGCCGGAGCGTAACGTGCGCAGTGCCTTCACTACGAGCACGGTGGTGCGCATGCACGTGGGCGACGGGAAGTCCTCCTCGGCCGCCAGCCGCTCCTCCAGCCTGGTCAACCTCTGGAGGCGACGCGGCTCCGCCGGAGAGACACTCAGGTGTGTGTGTGTGTGCTTGAATGCGTGTGTGTGTGTGTAGCAGGGAATACAGAGAGATCCTGTCGAGCCTGTGTGGGGTCACACAGGAGGTAGCATTTAGCTGAGGAGGGCACAGAGATCAGTGATGGGTCACTGTCGCTAAGTGAATCTCATTTGAGGGCCGTTTCAGTAACAGCCTTTTTAGTGCAGGGCCACTTCAATGAGGGCCATCTGAGTCAATGCTTCCTCAGCCACTGTAAGTCTGTCTCTCTGTCTGACCTGAGTCCGACCCACATACCTGATTATGCAGACGTAACTTTCCAGGAGAAAGGGAGAGGGGGAGAGAGTGAGAGGGGGGAGAAAGAGAGAGGGGGGAGAGAGAGAAAGGGAGATAGAAAACAAGTTGAAGAGGACGAGCTAAAGGTCAACCTCTCTCTAATGGAACAACCACATGATCAAGAAGCCCTATGAAATGACAGTGCTGCTCCACAGAATACAAGGGAAAAGGACATTCTCTTTAGTCAGCTGGTTACCGTCTCGCTTGGCAAGCAAGTTTACAATCAGACCATTATACGATGTGTCAGAAATATACCTCTTCCCCCTCCGCTTTCCATCTTTCTCCCCTTGTTTTCTGTGTGTGTGTGTGTGTGTGTGTGTTTGTGTTGGTGTCTGTTTGCTGAGGTTATATGAGTCTCACTAGAGTCCTCCCACCCCTAGCCACATCAGCATGATTTAATCAGAAGCTCCATTATAGATTAATCACACTAATTAACCTGACAATTGAGAGAGAGAGAGAGAGAGAGAGAGAGATGGGGGGAGAGAGAGAAGAGGAGGACAGAGAGGGGAGTTAAAGGTGGAGAGGAGGAATAGAGAAAATGATTTCTACACTGTTATGCACCAGCTGAAACACACTTGTTTCATTTCCTGTTTTCACTTCCTGTTTCTCTGCAGCTCCAATGGGAAGTCAGTATCCTGGGCCCAGACGGAGCGGGGTTCCCGTGGGAACCACCTGTGGCAGCGCCTGTCGTTCCACATCAAGAGGAAGGAGAACAACCAGACAGCTGTCATCAAGCCTTTCTCCAAGACCCCAGAGGGGCGCTACAGTGGGGGCGCTGACCTGCCCCGCCACATGTCCTCCCTCCCCCACTCCCACTCCCACCTTGACGCAGACAAGACCCTGTACGAGCTCACAGAGGCAGAGGAGAGATACGCCGAGGAGAGATACCCAATCACCTACCGGCCCCAGACCCCTTCACCAATCAGTACTGTCAGCCAGCACCTGCATGGGGTGGGACTAAGGGAGGAGCCACTTGTGATGGGCGTACCAACCTACCTGACCGGGGGTTCTGTCGGCGGGGGTGATGTGTGCGACAGTTCTCTGATGGATCAAATCAGCTGCGTGGTTAACCGTTTCACTGCCAACATCAGCGAGCTCAACAGCATGATGCTCTCCCCGTCCCCCACACACTCTCACACACATGCCCACACACACACCCTGATGCCCTCCCACCCTACAGACCCCTTCCTCCTACCCCGGGAGATCCCCCTCCCCCCCACCATGACCACATACGCTGACGTCCAGCCCCTCCCCCCTGTAGAGTCCTACGTAGGGGGACACGCCTGCCTCGCTCACCCCCTGCCACACTCCCCTCACCGTCTCCCTCACCCTCACCCTCGCCTCCTAACTCACCCTCAGGCCTCCCCCTCTCCGGTGCGACACCTCACTGTGGTGGTGGAGTCCCCTCTAAGGAGAGCAGAGCTGGAGGAGGAGCTAATGAATCTGACCCCGCCCTCGCCCTTCCGTGATTCGCTGGGGTCAGGCAGTGGCTCCCCGGTCTCAGAGTCCACCTTGTGTCTGCCCCCGTCCTCGTCCCCTCCGCCCAAATACGAAATGCTGACCCTGAGAAACTACAGCCAGAGCTCTTCCTCACTGTGAGAGAGGGATGAGAGGAGATGAGGAGAAGAGGAGGAGAGTGGAAGGACGAAGAAGGAGAGGGACCTGAGAAAGAACAGTCTCTTGGGGGAGATAATGGTGATGGCTGCCTTGTGGAGGACGAGAGGAAAAGAGGACGAGAGGAGATTGACCAGTCCCTCAGAGAGGTGAAAGCCCTTTACTGGCTAGGAGGGACAGGAACAGGACACATCATCGTGTGATGGCATTAGACGGTGACCTGCAGTGTTTGTGTTTACATGTGTTCAGTGAGCAGCGAGGCGAGGTATAACGTGGGGATTGTAGTTTTTTTTGGCATCCAGAGTGAGAACAAGGACTACAAAAATACTTCTAGCGTTCTGGTGTTTAAACGTATGGCCAGAAGTCTCTCCTTAGAGGTGTGTTTGGTCATTGTTTTGGTAGTGGCCTTAAACTAAAATGGCTGTCAACTAATTAGAGATGTTTATTGTGGGCGGCATCGAGGGAGGGGGCACCTGCATAGACACATGCTGCCATGAACACACATGGAATAACCACAAGGGCTGAGCAGAGCAGCTATGGCCACTGACACGCCACACACACACACACACACACACACACACACACACACACACACACACACACACACACACACACACACACACACACACACACACACATAAACACATGCACATAAACACATGCACACACACATTAACACATGCACACACACATAAACACACGCACACACACATAAACACACACACATAAACACACACACACACACATAAACACACACACACACACATAAACACACGCACACACACATAAACACAGACACATAAACACACACACACACACATAAACACACAAACACACGCCCACACACATAAACACGTGCATATCGGCTGTTGTAGGGAAAAGTGTAAATACAAAAAGATCTTGGATGGTATCTAAATATCAGATGCTTCTGTTTATACATACCATGTAAAGTATGAAATACTCTCTCCCTCTCCCTCTCCCCCTCTCTCCCTCTCCCCCTCTCTCCCTCTCCCTCTCCCTCCTCTCTCCCTCTCCCCCTCTCCCCCTCTCTCCCTCTGCCTCCCTCTCCCTCTCCCCCTCTCTCCCTCTCCCTCTCCCCCTCTCTCCCTCTCCCTCTCCCTCTCTCTCCCTCTGCCTCCCTCTCCCTCTCCCCCTCTCTCCCTCTCCCTCTCTCTCCCTCTGCCTCCCTCTCCCTCTCCCCCTCTCTCCCTCTCCCTCTCTCTCTCGTCAGTGTTTCTCTGCTCTTTGAGGTCTTTTGGACTATTGATTACTTCAGAAGTTTGAATGTAAAATATTTTCTAAATGATTCCTGAAGCGTTGGGACCAAACTTTCCACACCTCTGTGTCTGTGATTCTGAGGAGGCATTCTACTAAACTAACCAGTATTGAACAGTTATACAGTAGTCGGTAACGTGCTAGAAAACTGTCCTGATTCAAGTAGTAAAATCAATCAATCTAACTAAAGTGAACTAGACACCCAGCCCCCTGTCTGAGACTGATGTCAGTCTTAGACAGGGGGTCAAAGTCATGCTTGCTTCCCGGTGTCAGAAGGGCTTGTATATGTTTTAGCACACTGTGTATCCCCTCTGGCCCTAGAGCTAGGAGGGCCAGAATGAGAATATTTACGAGATCCCGAGGAATTTAGCAAAAACGGATCCATTTCTGGCATAAGAATGTATGTGACTTTGTAGCAGGTTGGCATTTATTGTCATTAGTCTTGCTATGGAGGCAGCTCTGCAGAGTGGTCACTAGCTGGCATAGCCACAAGCAGGTTGACGTTTATTGTCATGTTTCTTGTCCTGGAGGCAGAACTGAGTGATTTCCTCTTAGGTATGCCAGCTGCAAAGTCAGGTTTAAAATCCAGAACAAGATTCATGACGAAAAACACTAACCTGCCAGCCACAAAGTCATAAAATCTGATTTCAAACCTAACCCTAACCTTAACCCTAACCTTAACAACACTGCTAACCCTAATGCATAACCCTAACATTAAATTATGACCAAAAAGCTATTTTTTGTTTTCATTAACTTTTACAATATTGCCAATTTTGACTGACCCTTCTAGCGGAAATCGCTCAGTTCTGCCTCCAGGGCAAGATTCATGACAATAAACGTAAGCCTGTGACATGGTTCCACTGCCCACTTACCCAGTGGCCAGTAGAGAGAACAGCTTCTCTCAGACATAGTGGTTCTGTACATAACAAGGGCATGCAATGACAGATCCTAAATTATGCCATTTACATATCAAAAAGGTAAAAAAAGGAAAAAATAGATTTACAAAAATAAATGTTTTTAAAATGATGATTATGTTATGGCATATACAGTACCAATATGGAGAAGAAAAAAGTGTTAGATTGAATGTGAGAGTGTATGTTACTATTCAAATGTCTAGTAATTCTATTACAAAAAAATCATTATACGTTATAAATACAAAAATACATTAAAAATATTATCGTGCCAAAGGGTGATGGCTTGGGAGGGAGGGTAGCTTGTTGGGAAATAAGTGGTTTCGTAAAAGTCAACTGTTTTTATTGTTTTGGATATTTTCTATATAAATATATTCCAGATTTTCAAACGTAAAGCAATACTACCCATACCCATTACATACACATACAGGACACATACATGACCCATACAGGACACACATCTGTACTGGGTGCAAGTCACGCTTTAGATGTTGTAGTCTGGAATCTGGAGTCTGACCTCAGTCTGTATCATAGCTATACACACCCCTCTCCCTTCTAAATAAAACCATCTAAGAAACCATTCATCCCAGAACAGTGCCATTGACCTATGACCTTTAAACAATGTTGAGATAGAGATAACTTTGTTGTGGCTATGGAGTGTAATTTACCTGTATTTATGATGAGATAGCACAGTAGTGTGAAGCAGCTTGTTCTGTGTGTGTGTGTGTGTGTGTGTGTGTGTGTGTGTGTGTGTGTGTGTGTGTGTGTGTGTGTGTGTGTGTGTGTGTGTGTGTGTGTGTGTGTGTGTGGTTAAGCCAGTGTATATCTATGTGATGACGGTATGTAGCAGCAGGTTGACTCAGCACTTTGACTCCATGTTGCCCCCCTGGGCTGCTCTGAGGTACTCTACCCTGCTGCCTTGGCAGAAACACAGGATCCACAGTAACGCCTCATATTCCATTCTATTGTTTATAGGGCTGTTTCCTATAAACAATACTACGATCAACCCTAGAAATGCTAAACTGATCTGAGAAAAACTGACCTGAGCTCATATTTGTGAAAGTAAAAAGGCACACACATCAGCTAGGGCTGGAGGTTTCCACAGTGAGACAGACAGAACACAGCTCTTCCTACAGGGCTGGAGGTTTCCACGGTGAGACAGACAGAACACAGCTCTTCCTACAGGGCTGGAGGTTTCCACAGTGAGACAGACAGAACACAGGTCCTCCTCCTACAGGGCTGGAGGTTTCCACGGTGAGACAGACAGAACACAGCTCGTCCTACAGGGCTGGAGGTTTCCACAGTGAGACAGACAGAACACAGCTCTTCCTACAGGGCTGGAGGTTTCCACAGTGAGACAGACAGAACACAGCTCGTCCTACAGGGCTGGAGGTTTCCACAGTGAGACAGACAGAACACAGCTCTTCCTACAGGGCTGGAGGTTTCCACGGTGAGACAGACAGAACACAGGTCCTCCTCCTACAGGGCTGGAGGTTTCCACGGTGAGACAGACAGAACACAGCTCGTCCTACAGGGCTGGAGGTTTCCACAGTGAGACAGACAGAACACAGCTCTTCCTACAGGGCTGGAGGTTTCCACAGTGAGACAGACAGAACACAGGTCCTCCTCCTACAGGGCTGGAGGTTTCCACAGTGAGACAGACAGAACACAGCTCTTCCTACAGGGCTGGAGGTTTCCACAGTGAGACAGACAGAACACAGCTCGTCCTACAGGGCTGGAGGTTTCCACAGTGAGACAGACAGAACACAGCTCTTCCTACAGGGCTGGAGGTTTCCACAGTGAGACAGACAGAACACAGGTCCTCCTCCTACAGGGCTGGAGGTTTCCACAGTGAGACAGACAGAACACAGCTTGTCCTACAGGGCTGGAGGTTTCCACAGTGAGACAGACAGAACACAGCTCTTCCTACAGGGCTGGAGGTTTCCACGGTGAGACAGACAGAACACAGGTCCTCCTCCTACGGGGCTGGAGGTTTCCACGGTGAGACAGACAGAACACAGGTCCTCCTCCTACAGGGCTGGAGGTTTCCACGGTGAGACAGACAGAACACAGCTCTTCCTACAGGGCTGGAGGTTTCCACGGTGAGACAGACAGAACACAGGTCCTCCTCCTACAGGGCTGGAGGTTTCCACGGTGAGACAGACAGAACACAGCTCGTCCTACAGGGCTGGAGGTTTCCACAGTGAGACAGACAGAACACAGCTCTTCCTACAGGGCTGGAGGTTTCCACAGTGAGACAGACAGAACACAGGTCCTCCTCCTACAGGGCTGGAGGTTTCCACAGTGAGACAGACAGAACACAGCTCTTCCTACAGGGCTGGAGGTTTCCACAGTGAGACAGACAGAACACAGCTCGTCCTACAGGGCTGGAGGTTTCCACAGTGAGACAGACAGAACACAGCTCTTCCTACAGGGCTGGAGGTTTCCACAGTGAGACAGACAGAACACAGGTCCTCCTCCTACAGGGCTGGAGGTTTCCACAGTGAGACAGACAGAACACAGCTTGTCCTACAGGGCTGGAGGTTTCCACAGTGAGACAGACAGAACACAGCTCTTCCTACAGGGCTGGAGGTTTCCACGGTGAGACAGACAGAACACAGGTCCTCCTCCTACGGGGCTGGAGGTTTCCACGGTGAGACAGACAGAACACAGGTCCTCCTCCTACAGGGCTGGAGGTTTCCACGGTGAGACAGACAGAACACAGCTCTTCCTACAGGGCTGGAGGTTTCCACGGTGAGACAGACAGAACACAGGTCCTCCTCCTACAGGGCTGGAGGTTTCCACGGTGAGACAGACAGAACACAGGTCCTCCTCCTACAGGGCTGGAGGTTTCCACGGTGAGACAGACAGAACACAGCTCGTCCTACAGGGCTGGAGGTTTCCACAGTGAGACAGACAGAACACAGCTTGTCCTACAGGGCTGGAGGTTTCCACGGTGAGACAGACAGAACACAGGTCCTCCTCCTACGGGGCTGGAGGTTTCCACGGTGAGACAGACAGAACACAGGTCCTCCTCCTACAGGGCTGGAGGTTTCCACGGTGAGACAGACAGAACACAGCTCGTCCTACAGGGCTGGAGGTTTCCACGGTGAGACAGACAGAACACAGCTCTTCCTACAGGGCTGGAGGTTTCCACGGTGAGACAGACAGAACACAGGTCCTCCTCCTACGGGGCTGGAGGTTTCCACGGTGAGACAGACAGAACACAGGTCCTCCTCCTACAGGGCTGGAGGTTTCCACGGTGAGACAGACAGAACACAGGTCCTCCTCCTACAGGGCTGGAGGTTTCCACAGTGAGACAGACAGAACACATGTCCTCCTCCTACAGGGCTGGAGGTTTCCACGGTGAGACAGACAGAACACAGGTCCTCCTCCTACAGGGCTGGAGGTTTCCACAGTGAGACAGACAGAACACAGCTCTTCCTACAGGGCTGGAGGTTTCCACGGTGAGACAGACAGAACACAGCTCTTCCTACAGGGCTGGAGGTTTCGACGGTGAGACAGACAGAACACAGGTCCTCGTCCTACAGGGCTGTGTCCTAACTTGTGATACTTGTGTCTTATTTGGACTTTTGCTCAAATCATCCGATGATTGGGAGCTTTGCATGACATATTGAGACTCTGGGAAGTTAGTATTCAGTCTGCTCTAGCTAAACACTGTTTAGATGAGTTTACCCAAACCATGTTTACTGTAAAACATAGAGAAACTGGAGGTTCATTCAAATATATGAGTTACAGAGAGCTGTTCTAGATGCTGGATATCTGAGAAATTGTCAACCCTATTTTTCTATGTATGTCGAAGCTGCTGAATTGAATGTTGATTTTGCATTAATTTTTTTCAGTACAGTGTCCATGTTTTGACATGTATATGATGTGGCTATGTGCTCAAGTTCACTCCATGGGCTGAAACTTGTGAACTAAATTGTATTTGAGCATGTTTTTTTTCTCTGTACGATAGCCTATTTAGAGAACAATCTTATCAGAGTCAACATCATTGTGCAATTTAAGCTACTTTTGGGACAAAATACTTGTTTAAGGTTTATGACATGGTACACTGTACTATTTATTCTTTAAATGAATACAAATCGAAGAATTTGAGAAACAATTTAAATTCCTAAATTCTTATACGTCTTTCTGCTCCCATAATCAAGACGAAGACGATGATTCTAATGAGATTCTATGTATGGGGAAAATACAGTCCTTTCATTGATGAGATTCTATTTTCATTAGAGATGTCAATAAGATGATGAATGTTGCCTAGAATTACAGTGATGTTTACATTCGTACTGCTCACTTGAGATTATCCAGTTTATGTTGTTGAATTACGTTGTGATGATTATTTAACAACCTTATCAGCATATGTTTGTGCTAGCTTTGTGATTTCATGAGAAATGGTGATGAACTATGTAGAATTCCAATAGATAAAGACAAGGCAGCTCAATAATTCATGTGTGTATATGGAATGCATGCGAGGGAATTGCTATCTGCAGTATTCCTAATTTGACAGCGCATTTTTTAAATGCAGCACTATGGTCTGTGCATTTCTACCCTGTCAAGATGTCACCCATAGTCGTTCACTGACAGAGAGCTAAGATGAGAGGAGAGATGCACACTGACACTGTCCACACTCCACAGACCGTTCTCATGGTTTCATTCATACCAACCAGAGCCATGTGCTTAGAGAGGTTTCTGCATTACGACGCATTGACATGACACTTCAACATTCTATGGCAGCCATGTTAGCTCCCCATTAACATTACATGGGGAACATTTAAATGTTGCTATGTAACTGTATGTCTAGAATTAGAACAATATTCAAAATTCTAAAAGTTGGCCCAACTTTCTAAATCTATGGCTCTGATACCAACCTCCTTCACTCAGTGCCAACTCTATAGAACTCTATAGAACTCTATAGCCAACTCTATAGAACCTCTACAGACCATGTTTACTGCTGATAACCAACCGTGTCTGTTGCTCTCCTAGCTTAGTGGGCTTTGGGTTCGGTTTCAGGTTTAGCTGCTTTCTCTGGCGTGAAGAAGCGTAGAATGTAACATGATGCTATCGATGTGATATTGGAGATGGTTTCTGTTGATATTTTATGAAATATTTAGTAGTTTCATTCAGCTTTGTAAAACGTGAGAATATATGGTAACAGCTGTTTAGAAACATGTTTACTTTTGGAGGAGTAGGAGTGTGGAGTCTAGCCTACAGAGCAGTGTTTCCCAAACTGTGCGTCGGGGCCCTCTGGTGGGTCGCAGCCAGTTACTCTTGGTCCCAGCTGGGCATAGGTGGGTCACAAAGGTTTGGGATCCACTGGCCTGTGGTATGTAAGGTAGGAAACGTGGTGAGTTTTTGCTTTCATTTTCTTGCCATTTCTGAATCATTGTGTAAACGTACTGCAGAATACCTTTTGAATCATTATTAAAAACCTGGAATGTACACCTACGCCTTTCATTGTAATGTCCTAATGCAAGACTCAACTGTTATTTCATAAGAAAAGGTATTTGGATTGGCTGAGATAGTAGGAGCTGTCGCCAATGATCAGCTCTCATATTTCAGCCACTCATTCAAACAGACTGATCTACAAACCCTCAGAATCAGTCACCATGACATCCCAGCCATTAAATGACTTTATTGGCCCACAATGAATCAGCCATAAATACATGAATTCAACTTAGGAGACACTATGGAAGGCAATGCCAATACTATGCTCTCTTCCTCTCTCCCTCCTCCCCCTTCCTCTCTCTTCCCTTCTCCTCCTCTCTCTCCTCCCTCATTCTTTAATCTCTCTCCCTCACTCTGTTTCTCTCTCTCCTCCCTCTTTCTCTCTCTCTCACACATGGAATCAGCATGAGGGAATTGTAGCAGGTGTTTAACTGGGCGGCAGGTTGCCTAACGGATAAGAGCGTTTGGCCAGTCGCTGGTTCAAATACCCGAGCCAACTAGGTGAGAAATCTGTTGATGGGCACTTAACCCTAATTGCTCCTGTAAATTGCTCTGGATAAGAGTGTCTGCTAAATTACCACCCCCACACAGAGAAATGCACACCTGGAAGCAAAGGTCATGACCTGAGGATCACATCCAGGTCAAACAGAGGGGGCTCTGACCTCTCTGGGGACAGACTGCCTGGGAACATCGCAGTACACTATAACAAAATAACATTATCTTATTTGTGGACATTACAGCAATGTGGACATTACAGCAATATTGGAGGACCTTAGGCTGGGATTCAATCCGATCACGCTTTGTCCGCAATGTACGCTTTAAAGGCAATTTTCACACATTCACAGTAAACGCTGCAAATAAATAACCTTTATTTATCCAAATCCGAGATCGGATTGAATCTTGTCCTTAATTTCCCACATGGCAATCAGAATAAACAACCCTTCATTTTACTGTTCTCATTGCTTGATTCTAGCTTTTGATTGATTCCAGCTATTGATTGATTCCAGCTATTGATTGTCTCCTGAGGATATTGTTGCTATGTACAGACAGTGGCATAGCGAATTCCAAGTCTAAACCACCTACAACATACTGCACATTATTCACATGTATCATATCTAAAAGTAGAGTGCTCTTATGTAAACAGCATGTATTGGAGGGTTTTGTGTTGTCAGATTGGGCTTATGTTGTAAATTGTATAGGCGAGATGTGTTGTAGCATGGGTTTGGGTCTGTATATGTGTGTGTGTGCATGTGTGTGTGTGTGTGTGTGTGTGTGTGTGTGTGTGTGTGTGTGTGTGTGTGTGTGTGCATGTGTGTGTGTGTGTATGTGCATGTGTGTGTGTGTCATATCTGCTTTGGGCACGCGTCATAAGGCTGGGTCTTATGCAGCAATCGATTTAATCTTATCTGGTTTCCATTTAGACTCACAATCAGACAGACATTTTGTGGAGCTGTGAGCAGCCAGAATTATCTGTTTCTGGGTTAAATCATGGCTACCGCCACCGACTGGCACATTTTGACAAATGACGTCGTAAATTAAATTGAAAGAGTTTTATGGAGGCAGGAGCCTAGTAGCCTTACAATGAACCGCAAGCAGGGGCACAATCTCACAATAACATAGATACATTCTCTATATATCTCTCACTCACATACACTGGGGAAAATATTTAAAACGATAACACAGAGGTAGGATCAGGTGTGTGTGTGTGTGTGTTTGTGTCTGTGTGTGGTATTAGGGTGATGGGTCTGTGGGTTTCATTGAAGCAGGAGTGAAACTAAAGTGAGTAGAGTTTTAATTTCCTCACCGTGCCAGACAGAGCGGTATCAAGATGACTCTCTTAAAGGGAACAGCAGCCCTCGTCAGTTAACATTCAGAACACCGCCCACCTCTCTCTCTCTCTCAATTCAATTCAAGGGGCTTTATTGGCATGGGAAATATATGTTAACATTGCCAAATCAAGTGAAATAGATAATAAACAAAAGTGAAATAAACAACATGTTAGTAAACATTACACGAAAGTTCCAAAAGAATAAAGACATTTCAAATGTCATATTATATCTATGTGTTGTAACGATGAGCAAATAGTTCAACTACAAAAGGGAAAATAAATAAATATGAGTTGTATTTATAATGGTGTTTGTTCTTCACTGCTTGCACTTTTCTTGTGGCAACAGGTCACAAATCCTGCTGCTGTGATTGCACACTGTGGTATTTCACCCAATAGATATGGGAGTTTATGAAAATTGGATTTCTTTTTTAATTATTTGTGGGTCTGTGTAATCTTGAGGGAAATATGTGTCTCTAATATGGTCATACATTTGGCAGGAGGTTTGGAAGTGCAGCTCAGTTTCTCCCTCATTTTGTGGGCAGTGTGCACATAGCCTGTCTTCTCTTGAGAGCCAGCTCTGCCTACAGTGGCCTTTCTCAATAGCAAGGTTATGCTCACTGAGTCTGTACATAGTCAAAGCTTTCCTTAAGTTTGGGTCAGTCACAGTGGTCAGGTATTCGGCCACTGTGTACTCTCTGTTTAGGGCCAAATAGCATTCTAGTTTGCGCATTTTTTTTGTTAATTCTTTCCAATGTGTGAAGTAATTATATTTTTGTTTTCTCATGATTTGTTTGGGTCTAATTGTGTTGCTGTCCTGGGGCTCTGTGGGGTCTGTTTGTGTTTGTGAACAGAGCCCCATGACCAGCTTGCTTAGGAGACTCTTCTCCAGGTTCATCTCTCTGTAGGTGATGGCTTTGTTATGGAAAGTTTGGGAATCGCTTCCTTTTAGGTGGTTGTAGAATTTAACAGCTTTTTTCTGGATTTTGATCATTAGCGGGTGTTGGCCTAATTCTCTCTCTCTCTCTGTAATTTATTTGTGAAATTTTTTATTTAGGTGGTAGATCAGCTTTAATATTGCGGCTAGATTGTGTCTTCCATCAACGTAATTGTCTGCATCATTTCCATGTAAAAATAGTAAAAAATAAAGAAAAACCCTTGAATGAGTAGGTGTGTCCAAACTTTTGACTGGTAGTGTGTATATATACACTGCTCAGCAAAATAAAGGGAACACTAAAATAACACATCCTAGATCTGAATGAATGAAATAATCTTATTAAATACTTTTTTCTTTACATAGTTGAATGTGCTGACAACAAAATCACGCAAAAATCATCAATGGAAATCAAATTTATCAACCCATGGAGGTCTGGATTTGGAGTCACCCTCAAAATTAAAGTGGAAAACCACACTACAGGCTGATCCAACTTTGATGTAATGTCCTTAAAACAAGTCAAAATGAGGCTCAGTAGTGTGTGTGGCCTCCACGTGCCTGTATAACCTCCCTACAACGCCTGGGCATGCTCCTGATGAGGTGGCGGATGGTCTCCTGAGGGATTTCCTCCCAGACCTGGACTAAAGCATCCGCCAACTCCTGGACAGTCTGTGGTGCAACGTGGCGTTGGTGGATGGAGCGAGACATGATGTCTCAGATGTGCTCAATTGGATTCAGGTCTGGGGAACGGGCGGGCCAGTCCATAGCATCAATGCCTTCCTCTTGCAGGAACTGCTGACACACTCCAGCCACTTGAGGTCTAGCATTGTCTTGCATTAGGAGGAACCCAGGGCCAACCGCACCAGCATATGGTCTCACAAGGGGTCTGAGGATCTCATCTCGGTACCTACTGGCAGTCAGGCTACCTCTGGCGAGCACATGGAGGGCTGTGTGGCCCCCCAAAGAAATGCCACCCCACACCATGACTGACCCACGCCAAACCGGTCATGCTGGAGGATGTTGCAGGCAGCAGAACGTTCTCCACGGCGTCTCCAGACTCTGTCACGTGCTCAGTGTGAACCTGCTTTCATCTGTGAAGAGCACAGGGCGCCAGTGGCGAATTTGCCAATCTTGGTGTTCTCTGGCAAATGCCAAACGTCCTGCACGGTGATGGGCTGTAAGCACAACCCCCACCTGTGGACGTCGGGCCCTCATACTACCCTCATGGAGTCTGTTTCTGACCGTTTGAGCAGACACATGCACATTTGTGGCCTGCTGGAGGTCATTTTGCAGGGCTCTGGCAGTGCTCCTCCTGCTCCTCCTTGCACAAAGGCGGAGGTAGCAGTCCTGCTGCTGGGTTGTTGCCCTCCTACGGCCTCCTCCACGTCTCCTGATGTACTGGCCTGTCTCCTGGTAGCGCCTCCATGCTCTGGACACTACGCTGACAGACACAGCAAACCTTCTTGCCACAGCTCGCATTGATGTGCCATCCTGGATGAGCTGCACTACCTGAGCCACTTGTGTGGGTTGTAGACTCCGTCTCATGCTACCACTAGAGTGAAAGCACCGCCAGCATTCAAAAGTGACCAAAACATCAGCCAGGAAGCATAGGAATTGAGAAGTGGTCTGTGGTCACCAACTGCAAAACCAGTCCTTTATTGGGGGTGTCTTGCTAATTGCCTATAATATCCACCTGTTGTCTATTCCATTTGCACAACAGCATGTGAAATGTATTGTCAATCAGTGTTGCTTCCTAAGTGGACAGTTTGATTTCACAGAAATGTGATTGACTTGGAGTTACATTGTGTTGTTTAAGTGTTCCCTTTATTTCTTTGAGCAGTGTATATATATATATATATATATATATATATATATATATATATATACACTACAAGTCAAAAGTTTGTACAAACCTACTCATTAAAGGGTTTTTCTTTATTTTTACTATTTTTTACATTGTAGAATAATAGTGAAGACATCAAAACTATGAAATAACACATATGGAATCATGTAGTAACCAAAACAGTGTTAAACAAATCAAAATATATTTTATATTTGACAGTCTTCAAATAGCCACCCTTTGCCTTGATGACAGCTTTGCACACTCTTGGCATTCTCTCAACCAGCATCATGAGGTAGTCACCTGGAATGCATTGCAATTAACAGGTGTGCCTTCTTAAAAGTTGATTTGTGGAATTTATTTCCTTCTTAATGCGTTTCAGCCAATCAGTTGTGTTGTCTCAAGGTGGGGGGGTATACAGAAGATCGTCCTATTTGGTAAAAGACCATGTCCATATTATGGCAAGAACAGCTCAAATAAGCAAAGAGAAACCACAGCCCATTATTACTTTAAGACATGAAGGTCAGTCAATACTGAACATTTCAAGAACTTTGAAAGTTTCTTCAAGTGCAGTCGCAAAATTAATCAAGCGCTATTATGATGACACTGGCTCTCATGAGGACCGCCACAGGAATGGAAGACCCAGAGTTACCTCTGCTTCAGAGGATAAGTTCATTAGAGTTACCAGCCTCAGAAATTTCATCCCAAATAAATGCTTCACAGAGTTCAAGTCACAGACACATCTCAACATCAACTGTTCAGAGGGGACTGTGTGAATACAGCCTACATGGTGGAATTGCTGCAAAGAAACCACTACTAAAGGTCACCAATAAGAAGAAAAGACCTGCTTGGGCCAAGAAACATGAGCAATGGACATTAGACTGATGGAAATTTGTCCTTTGGTCTGGAGTCCAAATTGGAGATTTTCGGTTCAAACCGCTGTGTGTTTGTGAGATGCGTTGTGGGTGAACGGATGATCTCTGCATGTGTAGTTCCCACCGTAAAGCATGGAGGAGGAGGTTTTGCGGTGTGGGGGTGCTTTGCTGGTGACACTGTCTGGGATTTATTTAGAATTCAAGGCACACTTAACCAGCATGGCTACCACAGCATTCTGCAGTGATACACCATCCCATCTGGTTTGTGCTTAGTGGGACTATCATTTGTTATTCAATAGGTCAATGACCCAACACACCTCCAGACTGTGAAAGGGATATTTACCAAGAAGGAGAGTGATGGAGTGCTGCATCAGATGACCTGGCCTCCACAATCCCGCGACCTCAACCCAATTGAGATGGTTTGGGATGAGTCGGACGGCAGAGTGAAGGAAAAAGAGCCAACCACTGCTCAGCATATGAGGGAACTCCTTCAAGACTGTTGGAAAAGCATTCCAGGTTAAGCTGGTTGAGAGAATGCCAAGAGTGTGTAAAGCTGTCATCAAGGCAAAGGGTGGTTATTTAAAGAATCTCAAATATAAAATATATTTTGATTTGTTTAACACTTTTTTGGTTACTACATGATTCCATATGCTATGATTCCATATGTGTTATTTCATATTTTTGATGTCTTCACTATTATTCTACAATGTAAAAAAGTATTCATCCCCCGTTGCATTACAACCTGTAATTTAAATGGATTTTTATTTGGATTTCATGTAATGGACATACACAAAATAGTCCAAATTGGTGAAGTGAAATGCAAAAAAATAACTTGTTTAAAAGAATTATAAAAAATAAATAACAGAAAAGTGTTGAGTGCATATGTATTCACCCACTTTGCTATGAAGCCCCTAAATAAGATATGGTGCAACCAATTACCTTCAGAAGTCACATAATTAGTTAAATAAAGTCCACCTGTGTGCAATCTAAGTGTCACATGATCTGTCACATGATTTCAGTATATATATATATATATACACCTGTTCTGAAAGGCCCCAGAGTCTGCAACACCACTAAGCAAGTGGCACCATGAAGACCAAGGAGCTCTCCAAACAGGTCAGGGACAAAGTTGTGGAGAAGTACAGATCAGGGTTGGGTTATAAAAAAATATCCGGAGCACCATTAAATCCGTTATAAAAAAATGGAAATAATATGGCACCACAACAAACCTGCCAAGAGAGGGCCGCCCACCAAACCTCATGGACCAGGCAAGGAGGGCATTAATCAGAGGCAACAAAGAGACCAAAGATAACCCTGAAGGAGCTGCAAAGCTCCACAGCGGAGATTGGAGTATCTGTCCATAGGACCACTTTAAGCCGTACACTCCACAGAGCTGGGCTTTATGGAAGAGTGGCCATTAAAAAGCTATTGCTTAAAGAAAAAAATAAGCAAACACGTTTGGTGTTCGCCAAAAGCCATGTGGGAGACTCCCCAAACATATGGAAGAAGGTACTCTGGTCAGATGAGACTAAAATTGAGCTTTTTGGCCATCAAGGAAAACGCTATGTCTGGCGCAAACCCAACACCTCTCATCACCCCGAGAACACCATCCCCACAGTGAAGCATGGTGGTGGCAGCATCATGCTGTGGGGATGTTTTTCCATCGGCAGGGACTGGGAAACTGGTCAGAATTGAAGGAATGATGGATGGCATTAAATACAGGGAAATTCTTGAGGGAAACCTGTTTCAGTCTTCCAGAGATTTGAGACTGGGACGGAGGTTCACCTTCCAGCAGGAAGCCCCTAAGCATACTGCTAAAGCAACACTTGAGTGGTTTAAGGGGAAATATTTAAATGTCTTGGAATGGCCTAGTCAAAGCTCAGACCTCAATCCAATTGAGAATCTGTGGTATGGCTTAAAGATTGCTGTACACCAGCGGAACCCATCCAACTTGAAGAAGCTGGAGCAGTTTTGCCTTGAAAAATTGGCAAAAATCCCAGTGTCTAGATGTGCCAAGCTTATAGAGACATACCCCAAGAGACTTGCAGCTGTAATTTCTGCAAAAGGTGGCTCTACAAAGTATTTACTTTGGGGGTGGTGAATAGTTATGCACGCTCAAGATTTCTGTTCTTTTGTCTTATTTCTTGTTTGTTTCACAATAAAAAATATTTTGCATCTTCAAAAGGGTTGGCATGTTGTCTAAATCAAATGATACAAACCCCCCAAAAATCCATTTTATTTCCAGGTTGTAAGGCAACAAAATAGGAAAAATGCCAAGGGGGGTGAATACTTTTGCAAGCCACTGTATATACAGTACCAGTATATATATAGCCTCCCTACTGTTATTTTAGTTTACTGCTGCTCTTTAATTATTATTATTACTTCTATTTTTTACTAATCTATTTCTTTACTTAACACTTATTTTTCTTAAAACTGCATTGTTGGTTAAGGGCTTATAAGTAATCATTTCACTGTAGGGTCTACACCTGTTGTATTCGGCACATGTGGCAAATAAAAATTGATTTGATTTGACCTGGCTTGCCGTTCCAAATAAAGTGGAATATTTTTTGATCATATAATTTCAAAAACAAGTTGTTAGGTGTAGGCAGGGTCATAAGTAAATAGGTCAACTGGGATATGACTAAAGAGTTAATCAGGGGAATTTTTCCATAAATAGACAGGTATTTTCCTTTCCATGGTAGCAAGATCTTATCTATTTTTGCTAACTTTCTATTAAAATGTATTGTAGTGAGATCATTTCTTTCTTTCGGGTATGAATACCGAGTATGCCCACTTCACCCTCAGACCATTTTATTCGTACACTACACGGTAATGTAAAAGTTGTATTTTTTTGCGATCCAATATGTAATATGGTGCACTTACCATAATTCGGTTGTAATCCAGAGAGGTTAGAACAATTATCTATGAGGCTGTGCAGGGATCCAAATTGCGGATTTAAAATAAAACATGAATTGTCAGCTTTGTTTTTAAGGCCTGGATTTCTAGGATTATTGTTTGATCTGATTTTAATATCTAACATTTCGATGGCCATAATAAATTAAAAATAAAAAATAAAATAAAATAATATATGCCAATTAGCAGATGCTTTTATCCAAAGCGACTTACAGTCGTGCGTGCATACATTTTTGTGTATGTGTGGTCCCGGGGATCGAACCCACTACCTTGGCGTTACAAGCGCCGTGCTCTACCAGCTGAGCTACAGAGGACCTATGCCAATAGTGGACAACCTTGTTTTACTCCTCTTGACAGTTTAATACTGTCTGAGAAGTAGCCATTATTTACTATTTTACACCTGGGGTTACTATACATAACTTTGACCCATTGTATAGTATAAGACATTCTCCAAAATTAAAATAGTCCAGGCATTTATATATAAATTCCAGTAATACTTTATCAAAGGTCTTTTCAAAATCAGCTATGAATACCAGGCCTGGTTTCACAGATTTTTCATAGTGTTCTAATGTTTCCAGTACTTGTCTTATATTATCTCCAATGTATCGTACATGTAAAAAAACCACTCTGATTAGGATTAATAATATCTGACAATACCTTTTTAATTCTATGCGCTATGCATTTTGCATCAAGACATTTTTTTTACAGCTGTTAATTTTAGATTATTAATAGAAGAAAAAAACGTACAATTAACTTTGGTTAGTGGAGATGGAGGAGACCGAAAAAAAATAATATAGATGCTTAAAGTACTTAGCTTCTTCTTTCAAAATATAGTTTGTTGACTCACTTTTAACAAGTTTCCGTAAATTATTTTTGGCATTCCTAAGCTGAAGATAAACACATAAACATTTTTATTCCCTCCAGTCCACTTCCTTTTTATTATACATTACACTTGATCTTCCTTGAATCATTTCCTACAGTTCTTTTTGTTTTTTCCACCAACTTATTCTGTGCCTCTATGGTACAGTTTTATTGCTATCTATCTGCACTGTTAGTCCCTCTATTTCCTTTGGTAAAATGAACTCTTTTGACCTAAATTGCTTTTGTTTTAAAGATGAGTGTCACGCCCTGGCTCTGGGGACACTTGTATGTTGAGCCAGGGTGTGAGTTTCCTTTGGGTATTCTAGTTTTTGTATATCTATGTTGGCCAGGGTGGCTCCCAATCAGAGACGGCTGTAGCTCGTTGTCTCTGATTGGGAGTCATACTTAGGTAGCCGTTAGGCATTCATTGGGTGTGGTTTCTTGTTCCGTGTTGGTTTGTGTATGTAACCAGGGACGTCACGTTTTCGTTTTGTTCGTGTGATCATTATATAAATAAATAAATAAATATGTTCGCATTCAACGCTGCGCCTTGGTCCTCTGTTCCCGACGATCGTGACAGAAGAAACCACCAAGACTGGACCAAGCAGCGTGTCCAGGAGCCATCGCCAGGGAGATCTCTAGCAGATCTCCTTCGCCTCCTCGACTGGGTCAAGCCGGGTGAGGAAGAGAAGGGCCGGACTTGGAAGCAGAAGGGCGAAAGTCTGGCGAGGGACTTGGAGACCTGGTCCACGGGTAGGAGAGACGGCCAGAAAATTTTTAGGGGGGGGCTCACGCCGTGGACGACGGGGCAGCAGGGGGCCGCGATGGAGCGGTTAGTAGAGGAGGCCGCCAGGTTACGGGGGCCACTGGTCACAAAAGGGGAGGAAAGTGTAGAGGCACGGCGAGAGGTACTGGGGTGTGTTACCAGTCCGGTCCGGCCCGTTCCTGATCCCCGCGTAGGGCCAGTGGTATGTGTCCCCAGTACGGTCCGGCCTGTTCCTGTCCCTCGCACCTAGCCTGTGGTGTGCGTCGCCAGCCCGGTTCGGCCTGTTCCTGCTCCCCGCACCAAGCCAATGGTACGCGTCGCCAGCCCGGCCCGGCCTGTTCCTGCTCCCCGCACCAAGCCAATGGTGCGTTTCGTCAGCCCAGCTCGGCCCGCTCCTGCTCCCCGCACCAAGTCAGTGGTGCGCTTCGTCAGCCCGGCTCGGCCCGTTCCTGCTCCCCGCACCAAGTCAGTGGTGCGCTTCGTCAGCCCGGCTCGGCCCGTTCCTGCTCCCCGCACCAAGTCAGTGGTGCGCTTCGTCAGCCCGGTCCGGCCCGCTCCTGCTCCCCGCACCAAGTCAGGGGTGCGTTTCGTCAGCCCGGCTCGGCCCGTTCCTGCTCCCCACACCAAGCCAGTGGTGTGCGTCGTCAGTCCGGCACAGCCCGTGCCTGTTCCACTGGTGCCTGGTTCAGCACCGGTCAGCTGCTTCACGCCGGACCTAGAGCAATCCGCTCCACCAGTGTGCAGTCCAGCTCCGGCCAGCGGGGCCAGACCGGACCAGGGGTACTTTGGGGGGTTGGAGAGGGAGTGGGGATCAGGCCCGGAGCCGGATCCGCCGCCAAGGTGGAGTGCCCACCCGGTCCCTCCCCTGTGGTGTTTGGTTGGCGCGGCCGGAGTCCGCGCCTTTAGGGGGGGGGTACTGTCACGCCCTGGCTCTGGGGACACTTGTATGTTGAGCCAGGGTGTGAGTTTCCTTTGGGTATTCTAGTTTTTGTATATCTATGTTGGCCAGGGTGGCTCCCAATCAGAGACGGCTGTAGCTCGTTGTCTCTGATTGGGAGTCATACTTAGGTAGCCGTTAGGCATTCATTGGGTGTGGTTTCTTGTTCCGTGTTGGTTTGTGTATGTAACCAGGGACGTCACGTTTTCGTTTTGTTCGTGTGATCATTATATAAATAAATAAATATGTTCGCATTCAACGCTGCGCCTTGGTCCTATGTTCCCGACGATCGTGACAATGAGTATTGAATTGCATGGCCTCTAAAGGTGTCGCATACAATAAGGGGATCTGCTGTACCTATGTTTGTTAGAAAAAGTCATTTATAAATAGTTTTGTCTTGGTTAAAAACAAGTTGTCATCCAATAGGCTTTGATAAAATGTCCAATACACTTGCCCACGTGGAAATTCTGTAAGAGTAATGTGTATGCCAATTATTTGATGGTCCAACCGCATTCTGTCCCCTATCAACACTTTTTAAACTTTTGGTTCCAGTGAGAATGACATAAGAAAGTACTCAAGACGACTAGCTTGATTGAGCCTCCGCCATGTACTGTATATCTCACTAGGTCAGGATATTTAAGCCTCCATATATCCACTAGTTTTAATATATCCATAATATTCTTGATTTCCTTAAGTGCATGAGGGTAATTATTTGTAATGGGATTTCCTTTACGGTCCATTGAGGTATTTAAAACCTTATAATCTCCCACCATAATAATCGAGTTGTGTATTGTTTGTAGGTTTGATGAATTATATATATTTTCAAAGAAGCGTGGATCATCATTATTTGGACTGTACACTTTTAGAAAAAAGGGTTCCAAAAGGGTTCTTCGGCTGTCCCCATAGGAGAACCCTTTCTGGTTCCAGGTGGCACCCTTTTGGGTTCCAGGTAGTAGAACCCTTTTAGGTTCCATGTAGAACCCTCTGTAGAAAGGTTCTACATGCAACTCAAAAGGGTTCTTCAAAGGGTTCTCCTATAGGACAGCCGAAGAACCCTTTAAGTTTCTAGATAGCACCTGTTTTTCTAAAAATGTATAGATTAATGAGCCAAATCTGTTTATGTTCCAATAACATATTTAAAAGGATCCATCTTGCTTTCCTTCTCCTGCTCTCTTTCTTCTTCCCCATCTTTGTTCTTTGCGCTCTCTCTACCCCCCCCCCCCCCACACACACACACACACTCATACACATAAACACACACACAGCAAAAATAACACACATGACTAATTCCTCTACTCTCCCCTCCATCAGATCAGTGCTTATTATGGTATGTTAAGCAGATGAGTCAGTCTCCTATGATGTAACCACAGTAATCACTGTGTCTGTCCCAGACTCAGACCCCATATTTTCAGTGTCCATCAGCTAAAATAAGCCTTTTAACGACTGGAGAGACACACACACAAACACAGACACACACACACACACATTCCCAAGTACACACACACAACCTTGCCAATGCAAGAGTAAAAGCTGTTGAGCGTTTAACGATGGCTATGTTTATGGCTTCATTATATTGATCAATAGCTGAGTGCATCAGACAATTCTGTTTTAATATTTGACAGTGTGTGTGTGTGTGGGAGGGTTTAGTTAGTGAGCACAGCAGAGTGTTGTCACAGTGTTGTCATCTAATAGCATTAAACACTGGTGGCCAGGCCAGACTGAGCTCTGAGATGTTGAGACATGCTTCTTCTCACTTGTGTGGATAATAGAAGTCTGGTACATACTGGCTGGTGTGTGTACAGTGACTTGCAAAAGTATTCACCCCCCCTTGGCATTTCCCCTATATTGTTGCCTTACAACCTGGAATTAAAATAGATTTTGGGGGGGGGGGTTTGTATCATTTGGTTTACACAACATGCCTACCACTTTGAAGATGCAAAATATTTTTTATTGTGAAACAAACAAGAAATAAGACATAAAAACAGAAAACTTGAGCGTGCATAACTATTCACCCCCCCAAAGTCAATACTTTGTAGAGCCACCTTTTGCAGAAATTCCAGCTGCAAGTCTCTTGGGGTATGTCTCTATAAGCTTGGCACATCTAGCCACTGGGATTTTTGCCAATTTTTCAAGGCAAAACTGCTCCAGCTCCTTCAAGTTGGATGGGTTCCGCTGGTGTACAGCAATCTTTAAGTCATACCACAGATTCTCAATTGGATTGAGGTCTGGGCTTTGACTAAGCCATTCCAAGACATTTAAATATTTCCCCTTAAACCACTCGAGTGTTGCTTTAGCAGTATGCTTAGAGTTATTGTCCTGCTGGAAGGTGAACCTCCGTCCCAGTCTCAAATCTCTGGAAGAGTGAAACAGGTTTCCCTCAAGAATTTCCCTGTATTTAGTGCCATCCATCATTCTTCAATTCTGACCAGTTTCCCAGTCCCTGCCGATGAAAAACATCCCCACAGCATGATGCTGCCACCACCATGCTTCACTGTGGGGATGGTGTTCTCGGGGTGATGAGAGGTGTTGGGTTTGCGCCAGACATAGCGTTTTCCTTGATGGCCAAAAAGCTCAATTTTAGTCTCATCTGACTGGAGTACCTTCTTCCATATGTTTGGGGAGTCTCCCACATGCCTTTTGGTGAACACCAAACGTGTTTGCTTATTTTTTTCTTTAAGCAATGACTTTTTTTCTGGCCACTCTTCTGTAAAGCCCAGCTCTGTGGAGTGTACGGCTTGAAGTGGTCCTATGGACAGATACTCCAATCTCCGCAGTGGAGCTTTGCAGCTTCTTCAGGGTTATCTTTGGTCTCTTTGTTGCCTCTATGATTAATGCCCTCCTTGCCTGGTCAGTGAGTTTTGGTGGGCGGCCCTCTCTTCCAGGTTTGTTGTGGTGCCATATTCTTTCCCTTTTTTAATAATGGATTTAATGGTGCTCCGTGGGATGTTCAAAGTTTCTGATATTTTTTTATAGCCCAAACTTCTCCACAACTTTGTCTCTGACCTGTTTGGAGAGCTCCTTGGTCTTCATGGTGCCTCTTGCTTGGTGGTGCCCCTTGCTTAGTGGTGTTGCAGACTCTGGGGCCTTTTAGAACAGGTGTATATATACTGAGATCATGTGACACTTAGATTGCACACAGTTGGAGTTTATTTAACTAATTATGTGACTTCTGAAGGTAATTGGTTGCACCAGATCTTATTTAGGCTCCCGAGTGGTTCAGCGGTCTAAGGCACTGCATCTCAGTGCTTGAGGCATCACTACAGACCCCCTGGTTTGATGCCAGGCTGTATCACAACCGGCCGTGATTGGGAGTCCCATAGGGTGGCACACAATTGGCCCAGCGTCGTCCGGGTTTGGCCGGGGTAGGTCGTCATTGTAAATAAGAATTTGTTCTTAACTGACTTGCCTAGTTAAATAAAGATAAAAAGAAATACAATAAAGGGGCTTCATAGCAAAGGGGGTGAATACATAAGCACGCACCACTTTTCCGTTATTTAGTTTTTACATTTTTTTGAAACAAGTTATTTTTTTCATTTCACTTCACCAATTTGGACTATTTTGTGTATGTCCATTACATGAACTCCAAATAAAAATCAATTTAAATTACAGGTTGTAATGCAACGGGGGATTAATACTTTTGCAAGGCACTGTTTTTATACAGTACCAGTCAAAGGCGGCAGGTAGCTTAGTGGTTAAGAGCGTTGTGCCAGTAACCGAAAGGTCGCTGGTTCTAATCCCCGAGCCCACTAGGTGAAAAATCTGTCGATGTGCCCTTGAGCAAGGCACTTAACCCTAATTGCTCCTGTAAGTCGCTCTGGATAAGAGCGTCTGCTAAATGACCAATTATTATTTATTATATCAAAGGTTTGGACACACCTACTCATTCAAGGGTTTTTCTTTATTTTTACATTGTAGAATAATAGTGAAGACATCAAAAATATGAAATAACACATATGGAATCATAACATATGAGACCAGTTTTCCGTTATTTATTTTTTTGAATTTTTTGAAACAAGTTATTTTTTTCATTTCACTTCACCAATTTTGACTATTTTGTGTATGTCCATTACATGAAATCCAAATAAAAATCCATTTAAATTACAGGTTTTAATGCAACAAAATAGCAAAAATGCCAAGGGGGATGAATACTTTTGCAAGGCACTGTATAACTGTGTGTAGGCCTAGGTGTGTGTGTGTGTGTGTGTGTGTGTGTGTGTGTGCAGATGAGGCCTAAAGCTTGTGCATCAATTTGTCACTAAGTGGTGGAGAATATGAGTGATGGGGTCTCATACTGTGGGTTGGTCTTTCCTGTGTGATTCAGATTAGAAGACAAACACCCAATTAAGATGTGTCAATGACTCCTCACTGTCTCAGAGGGGAGAGAGAGATTCTAATAATTTTTTGTTGATGTTGTTTTGTGTCTTATCACTTTTGTTTATCATTTATTTCACTTGTTTCCCATGCCAATAAAGCCCCTTTGAATTGAGAAGAGAGCGAGAGAGAGAGAGGGGTAGAGAGAGAGAGGGGGGGGGGGGACAGAGTGAGAACTAAAACAGCCTACTGTAACACAACAGTAATTATTATCTTCAGATATCTATGTAGGAAGTACTAAATAATATATGATCATAGCCTAATTTAGCCTCTGTAGAGCCCCACAGTGGAGGTGTCATAATACCCATAAACCCTAGCGGTCAAACAGGGAAATGGTTCCAATAGTTTTTCCACTATTCATTTTTTCCATAGGGAATTTTAGAAACACTTAAAATAAGAGCTGTGTTTCGTGTAGGCTTACCCTGGCGTGACGTTTTTATAATCATGTAAATCTCTGTCGGACAAGGTGACTTTTATCAATATATATTCGGCTCTATTTACTCTCAGATTCGAAAATGCTAATTAGAATCAACGTAGACATCGTGCAAGACTACAAATCCCTGCAAACTCCTGCACGTCATCTCTAGCTGACACATTTGCTAACAGGTATTGTGTCAATTTAAATATTGCACAAGACAGTTCACAGAATTGTCAATTTAAAGAAATGTTTCCAATTTATTCATTACACAATTTAGCTAACATTAAATAGTTAATCCAGAGATTCTTACCTTTGCCTCGATTCGGCAGTCTCGTCCAGATCATCATGGCATTTGTAGTTCTTTATGATAGCCACATTAGCAGCTAATTAGCCATACAATTTGTTTGGGTAAATACAGGCGACTATATTGATAAAAATCACCTTGTCCTAGAGAGATTCACACGGTTATCAAAATGTCCTGCCAGGGTAAGCCTACAAGAAACACAGCCCTTATTTTAAGTGTTTCTAAAATTCCCTATGGAAAAAATTAATGGTGGAGAAATTATTAGAACCATTTCCTTGTTTGACCGCTAGGTTTTATTGGTATTATGACCTATACTATGGTACTCTATACAGCCCTATCCTATTTAAAGCAAATTAGGCCTACATAGCCTAGGTAGGAAGCCTAGTGGTTAAGCACGTGTCGCCAGTAACTGAAGAGTTGCTGGTTTGAATCCCCGAACTGACTAGGTGAAAAATCTGTTGATGTGCCCTTGAGCAAGGCACTTAACCCCAGTGATCTGAAAGTCGTTTTTTGGGGTTATCTGTATATATTTTTGACAACTTTTACTTTTACTTCACTACATTCCTAAAGAAAATATTGTACTTTTACTCCATACATTTTCCCTGACAACCCAAAGTACTTGTTACATTTTGAATGCTTAGCAGGAAAGGAAAATTGTGAAATTCATGCACTTATCAAGAGAACACGTGGTCATCCCTACTGCCTATGGTCTGGCAGACTCACTAAACACAAATGCATCTTTTGTAAATAATGTCTGAGTGTTGGAGTGTGCCCCTGGCTATCCGTACATTTTCTAAACAAGAAAATGGTGCCGTCTGCTTTGCTTAATATAAGGAATTTGAAATGATTTATACTTTGACTTTTGATACTTAAGTATATTTGAGCAATTACATTTACTTTTGCTCCTTAAGTATATTTAAAACCAAATACTTTTAGACTTTTACTCAAGTAGTATTTTACTGGGTGACTTTCACTTTTACATGAGTAACTTTCTATTAAGGTATCTATACTTTTACTCAAGTATGACAATTGGGTACTTTTTCCACCACTGCTTAATCCTAATTGCTCTGGATAAGAGTGTCTGCTAAATGACTAAAAAGTTATGAACACTACTTCAATATTTTTTTAAAGGTTAATTGGAGGAACAGCACTGCAGTATCCTTTACACACACCTTTAAAAAAACATAAAAAAATGCAATTCATTTTCCAATAAAACACTGATCTTTCACTGATTAAATATTTCAAGATTTCAGCTACAAGTGAAGAACAGTGAAATTTGTGTTGTGTTCACAGCTGAAAGCCAATTGAATGTGATATGCCTTAACAAGGAACATCCCAAAGTGATTACCTACACTTGCTAAATGTGCCTTTCCAATTCGCTCCTCTCCTCCAGAGAGGAAGAGGCGAAGCGAGAGGATTTACTCCACGTGAGATAAGCTCTTTGTATGGAGATCTATGAGATAGTGTCAAGTTACGTGAGACTAATTTGATCAATTTAGTTTTGCCTGTTGTTCACACGCGTATCTGCCCTCTCATTGGATAGAATGGTCCCACCTGACCTCACTTGCCTTCGCTCATTGAGGACATGTATTTCAATTGTTAGATCGGTCACTCGGCTATCTTGCCAATATAATAGATCATCTTAGTCTCCGCTCATCTCTGGATATAAAAAGACCAGTGAGTCACGTGAGATACTGTAGTGGGTCATATGATCGAAGGGAACGCACAAGAGTGAAGAGGACACTACACAAACCGAAACCAGTCCAGCAGGTGCTTCGAAGTACGGGGAAATATAGCCTACCTTTTTCTACTTGGGGCGATACTTAGGCTATTGCTCCTGGTCACTCTAGTTATTATCGTAGACTCAAATCTCTGCGTAGTTCTGTAAACAGAAGCGTGGTGTGACGCGATGAAGGTGAGCGGTGTGTTGCTGTGTGTGTTGCTGCTCTGGGCGGAGGGCTCCCGGGCTGATACCCCGGCCAACTGCACCTATGAAGATCTGTTGGGCTCCTGGGTGTTCCAGGTATCGACGGGAGGGAAAGACAAAGGCATTAACTGCTCTCTGATGGGTAAGAAATGGAGTGACCCTAGCAGCGCGCAAACTTCTTGTTCCTAGAAACACGGAAGAACGAACCTACGTTTTAAGCAATCAAGCCGGCTATGTAACTTAATTGATTTTGATTGTTAACTTGACACAGTATCCAATTGCGTTTGTTTGTAGCCTATTGACTGCCTTTATTACTATCATTGATACAATGTTTGTTACAACTTATCCCGCTGCCCAATGTTACATCTCTATCCTGTTACTTTGCGATACAGAAGAACCCCAAAGTTGAATTGAGAATGAATTACCAAAATGTCTGCTGTTTGTTTGTGTTTTAAAAAGACACCGTTGATAAGTCGATAACGGTGCACCTGGAGAAGCTGTCTGTGGCGGTGGACGACCTGGGAAACACGGGCTTCTTCACCCTTATCTACAATCAGGGCTTCGAGGTGGTCCTCAACGACTACAAGTGGTTCGGCTTCTTCAAGGTAGTTTTAAGCTCTCGCTTATTCAAGTGTTTCATTCAGGGCTAAAGTTTATCCTATAATGATAACAAACTATGATCTGTCGAAGTCTAGAACCTTTTTGGCAGACGTGAAAATGCACTTGCCTTGCACACTAAGTTTCAGGCTCGTCAGACGCATGGCTGGTAACCTTCCCTGTAATTGCAGGGTTGCTGGGTGACGCTGTTAAAGCCAGATTACATCTCAATTACTACGTTATTGATACATTCAGGCTTGTGATTCAAAGGGTTCTTTTGTTTTGCATTCAGCCCATTTCTTTTCTTTTTCACATGACTGCCCGGTGATTGTATCAGGGGAAATGTTCAGTGTTCTCCCTCCTACATGATAGAGGTGACTTGCAGACATCAATTATACTTCCTTTATTGAAACCGTCTGGACTTGTCTTGGTACACAGTGACTCAATGTCACACCACACATGCTTTACTCTAAAAGCCCATTAGGTACTTGTTGCTGTTCACAAAGCCAAACTGTCTGCTCACTCTCTTATTGAAAGCCTTTATCAGGTTAATGGCCACATCCACTTGCATAAAACATCTGACTTGTTGCACTTCTGCTTTTAAAGAAGTGATATTTATTTTAATCTGGAACTCTGGCCGTAAAGATGAGGACATACAATATTTAATGTGATGTAATGTCTCCACACAACACACGGACGTGCACAAGCAGTGACTGAGTTTCTCCTCTGTTCCAGTACTCTAAGCAGGGCTCTGAGGTGACCAGCTACTGTGACCAGACTCTGCCAGGCTGGGTCCATGATGCTCTGGGGAACAACTGGGCCTGCTTCACTGCCAAGAGGGTCGTCCCATTACCCCCTCGCTCCGTACACACACACCACTACCCCCACAAGGACCTGTGAGTATCCTCATGGGTTTTATAGATGTTTTGAGACACTGTGAACAAGAATAATCATGGTTCCATTTTTACTGTTGCTCATATTGAAAAGCAAGCAGTCTGCTTGGCCTTTACTCTTTCTCTTTACATTGGCTGTCAGTCACTGCTCGTGTTTACTCACCCCTCGGGCTGTGTTTTACTCACCCCTCGGGCTGTGTTTTACTCACCCCTCGGGCTGTGTTTTACTCACCCCTCGGGCTGTGTTTTACTCACCCCTCGGGCTGTGTTTTACTCACCCCTCGGGCTGTGTTTTACTCACCCCTCGGGCTGTGTTTTACTCACCCCTCGGGCTGTGTTTTACTCACCCCTCGGGCTGTGTTTTACTCACCCCTCGGGCTGTGTTTTACTCACCCCTCGGGCTGTGTTTTACTCACCCCTCGGGCTGTGTTTTACTCACCCCTCGGGCTGTGTTTTACTCACCCCTCGGGCTGTGTTTTACTCACCCCTCGGGCTGTGTTTTACTCACCCCTCGGGCTGTGTTTTACTCACCCCTCGGGCTGTGTTTTACTCACCCCTCGGGCTGTGTTTTACTCACCCCTCGGGCTGTGTTTTACTCACCCCTCGGGCTGTGTTTTACTCACCCCTCGGGCTGTGTTTTACTCACCCCTCGGGCTGTGTTTTACTCACCCCTCGGGCTGTGTTTTACTCACCCCTCGGGCTGTGTTTTACTCACCCCTCGGGCTGTGTTTTACTCACCCCTCGGGCTGTGTTTTACTCACCCCTCGGGCTGTGTTTTACTCACCCCTCGGGCTGTGTTTTACTCACCCCTCGGGCTGTGTTTTACTCACCCCTCGGGCTGTGTTTTACTCACCCCTCGGGCTGTGTTTTACTCACCCCTCGGGCTGTGTTTTACTCACCCCTCGGGCTGTGTTTTACTCACCCCTCGGGCTGTGTTTTACTCACCCCTCGGGCTGTGTTTTACTCACCCCTCGGGCTGTGTTTTACTCACCCCTCGGGCTGTGTTTTACTCACCCCTCGGGCTGTGTTTTACTCACCCCTCGGGCTGTGTTTTACTCACCCCTCGGGCTGTGTTTTACTCACCAGACTGCTCCATAGGTCCTACAAACACAACCTGGACTTCATTGACTCCATCAACGCGGCCCAGAGCTCCTGGAAAGCCACATCCTACAGCGAACATGAGACCTACACTCTGCAGCAGCTAATGCACAGGTCTGGGGGACCAGCCTCACACATCCCCAGGTACAGTCACTAACTTGTGAAACTATGACTTGTTGACACATTAATTCCATAGTCATTGTGGGGGACTTCCCACTACAGCCCCAAGGATGAAGCAGGAGAAAATGAGTCATTCAGCTGTGAGATGTGACTTCTGAAAGAAAAGGGAGAGAAGTCATGACTGAGTCCTAGGGTAAAGGTTTGAGGGAGGAAGGCTAGTGCACACTTCAGGAGAGTATGGAATAGGATCACGTCAGTTGTGTTCAGTAGGTATGAAATAGGACTTTACAACAGAGGTACTACCTAAACGTGTCCAATAGGAACTCATTTTAGATTCATTGCAAAAAGTAAATCATGGAGGCCCTGATTCTCTATGCTCCTCCCCAGACGTGTTGGCCCCGCCCCTGTGACGGCAACGCTAGTCAAGATGGCATCCGGCCTACCTGAGCGCTGGGACTGGCGAGATGTCAACGGCGTCAACTACCTCAGTCCTGTCCGCAACCAGGGTAACACGCACACCGGGTCAAATACCTACTCTTTTTATCATGACTCTTGGCAGTGTGTCCTCTCCCAACCCCTGTGTATAATGTTCAGCCTGTCTGCTGTGGCTGAGTGGACTTTGGAGTTCTCTACACAGCATGCAGTACCATTGGCACTCCTGTTAAAGAATGTAGACTGCTAAATCAAAGGCCACAGTCCCTCTGGATTATAGAGTAGCAATGTTCCCATCTCAACCCCGCATACACAGCATGCTCCTATCTAGAGATCAAGCATAGTGAGTGGTTGGATAGCTGGCTGAGAGTGCCACTGCAGGGCTGGGATTTAGGCGCTCTGTTGAAGAGGGGATTTAATAGAGGCCTACTGCTGTGTGTATGGGAGAGAAAGTGGGGTCTTCTGCCCTGCCTTAGGGTTCATAACCAAAAAAACGATGGTTGCTGCCTGGGGCTAAAATAGGTTGACGATGATGCACTGACTGGGTGTCTGATTCTTACAGTGGTGGTTTTATAGCAGTGACGTTTTAGCTTGGTTGTGACAGTGCAGGGTTTGACTGGTACTCTGTCGGCTCCAGCTTCGTGTGGTAGCTGCTATTCCTTTTCCTCGATGGGAATGTTGGAAGCTCGCGTCAGGATCCAAACCAACAACACTGAGACTCCCATCTTCAGTCCACAGCAGGTTGTCTCCTGCTCCCAGTACTCCCAAGGTAATGCGTGCACACTGCATAATTGTATCTAAACTATGTGAGTATTTCTCCCATATCTCTAACCCTCTCACTGCTCTTCCTCCCTCTCAGGTTGTGACGGTGGTTTCCCCTACCTCATTGGGAAATACATCCAGGACTTTGGGGTTGTGGAAGAGTCATGTTATCCGTACGTTGGGAAGGATTCCCCTTGTGATGTTCCCGATGGCTGTCGCCGCCACTACGCCTCAGACTACAGCTACGTGGGAGGGTTCTATGGAGGTTGCAGTGAGTCTGCCATGATGCTGGAACTGGTCAAGAACGGACCCATAGGGGTGGCCTTTGAGGTGGGACACACACACGTTGGCTAGTTTGTCTATTGGATAGCTCTATGTAATGGCCAGTATTAGTTTGCCAAGTATTATTCCTCACTGTTTTCCTCCAGGTGTACCCTGACTTCATGCACTATAAGGAGGGTATCTACCACCACACGGGCCTCCATGACCCCTACAACCCATTTGAGCTGACCAACCATGCGGTGCTGCTGGTGGGCTATGGCCACTGTCACATGACCGGTCAGAAGTTCTGGGTGGTGAAGAACAGCTGGGGGACGGAATGGGGCGAGGGGGGCTTCTTCAGGATCCGCCGGGGATCAGACGAGTGTGCCATCGAGAGCATCGCGGTGGCAGCCAAGCCCATCCCCAAACTGTAACGGGTTAGAGGGCGAGGGGCAATCTTTCGTCTTCCCAATTGGAACCTAGCCTGATACTTTGGGCCAAAGTCTGAAATGGTTTCTGTATTGAAATGGAGTTATTGTGTAGCTGAGAAGCTTAATCAAATGGCTGGAACATTTTTATATAAATAATCAGTAACTGTGTAAAGCTTTGCTAATTGCTCACTAGACTGTCTGATCCTTGCCATGCCAACCAAAGATTCATTCTTGGGGATGATGCCTAAAGGGAACCTGCTTTAATCCCTAATGTAACTGGGATTTGTAGATTTTTAATTAGTTCTGTAGTTAGTCTGGTGATTGATAGGAGGGCAGAGGACCTCTGCACTTTCTGTAATGTCTCCCCTGTGCTTCCCTATCTTGCCCTGTATTCTCCATATGTCCTCTGCTATGTCACTACTAGTCCTCACATCACTCATCTGTCCTCTCATATCGCTGTGTGATGTAAGTCTCCTGGGAACATTCAAAGGGATTGCTGTCTCATCAGTGTAGAAAGGGATCCAATATGTCAGTGCCTTGACTTCTCTCTCCCTTCAGAAGTGGTTGCTTTTCATTACTGTCCTGTAGTTTTCCATTATGATCACATGCATGCAAAGATTTGCACTGGTTTTGTCTTTTGAAAGAAAATGAATAAAGTTGCTTTTTACAATTATTAGTGGTGTTTACTACTTTTCTGACATGGATAGGGTTTCAGCTATATGCACAGAGATCTTATATTATTGATCGAACAATGCATGTCTTGCAAATCACTTTTCTGGAGTTGTACAACTAACTCCGATATTTGGAGGGGGCAAACTGAAGGAGAGGCTTCAGTCTTCAGATGGGTGCAGTCTCTCACGCCTCTGACCACGCTCTGAGCCCCGCAAGTCACAAGGTCCCGATATTCACTTTTCTGCCCCACTTCTCTGGGCGTTCCTTCCGGATCGCTAGAGCACACCGCTCCTCATTCTCGTGCCCGATCTTCTCCCTCTCTCCCATCACGGCGTATTAATGCTCTACCCTAGCGCTCCGCGGTCGCCATGCAGAACTACAAGGAGCACCTCTATAAGATCCTGGTAATAGGGGACCTGGGGGTGGGGAAGACTAGCATCATCAAGCGCTATGTCCACCAGAACTTCAGCCCCAACTACCGGGCCACGATAGGAGTGGACTTCGCCCTAAAGGTCCTTAACTGGGACCAAGAGACGGTTCGGCTACAGTTATGGGATATAGCAGGTAGGAGACGCATTACGCGTGACACTGATCAAATGGGAACACTGGCAGGCCCATTTTGGTGTTGTGCTATTTGGCCACTTGAATAAATTACATGTCATTAATGTAAGCGTTGAGGGATTGTCAATTAAGTTCCAGCGTAAGACACGGGATGGCGAGACTGGGGAGGGAACTGTAGTGGTCTCAGGTCGGTGGTTCCGTTCACTACAGATATTAGGTTCTGGGGAGTGGTCATTGGACAAGAAAGTGTAACAAAAGGATTGGACTTAATTGTGTACTGACGCCCACATACAGTATCAGACAAAATGTGTTATCAGATGTTTCATAGGACAACGGTTCTGTTCGTGTGTAAACGTTGGGAACCGTGGGCAGTTAAGGCCTATACGCATAAGGTGTTCCTCGAACCTCAAGTGAGTGTCGGTTATTGGAGAAATTTCTCTAACGCAGTGAGCGCTCTCCTTCTCCAGTCCCATGCGCTCTGGCCGGTACAGCCGGGGCGCACGCCCGCATGTACAGTCATGTGTCTAGCACTCATGTGAGGGAGATTTGGGGCTCAGAATGGGCTTATTGTGAATGAGAGCCGACAGGCTTCTTCTGGGATCGGGAATGCCGTCTCCACCTTCTGACGTGCAGCCTACTGTATTCAGAATATATTAATGCGTTGCTTCATTGAGCTCAATTTAGAGGGATATTGTGAACTATGTTTTCTCATATCCATTTAAATGGTTGTACTCCTCATGAGACATCATTGCAACATCCCAGTGTTAAGTGTGGCCTCTGCTAAGAGGTCCTAACCTTTATGGCACACGGGTTTTGACTGTTTACCCTGCCACTACATGATCAGAACCATTCAAAGCTTTGGAGTGAAACAGGTCTAGCAGCTTTCTGTGCAGCAACAAAAAAGTTGAGTCAGGAGAACTCATGTAAAGTATGTTGAAGTGGTCAACTTAAATTGAGCTCCATATCAAAATAGGAGTGTGTCATGTGGATGGTTGCTCAGCTTAGCTGATACTGATAACTCGGACGAGTTTCTGCCTGGCCTGAACTAGCCTTGCTCCATTAATCATGCCCTGGTAGAATGTCACACCTAGGCCCGATCCCAAATGTACCTCTAGTCTAGATCCTACGTCCTATGCACTTGTGGAGATCTGAGAGTATTTGACAGGTTGAAGCTGCAGCATACTGCTTGTACTAATCAATCATGCATAGGCAGTGGTGGAAAAATGACCCAATTGTCTTACTTGAGTAAAAGTAAAGATACTTTAATAGAAAATGACTCAAGTGAAAGTAACCCAGTAAAACTATTTTGTTTTTAAACATATACTTAAAAAAGATACTTAAGTAGTAATTTCAAATTCCTTATATTAAGCAACCCAGACGGTACGCAATTTGTTTTTTACGGATATCCAGAGGCACACTCACAACACAAATAATTTACAAACAAATAATTTGTGTTTAGAGAGCGCAAGATCAGAGGGGGTAGGGATGACCAGGGATGTTCTCTTGATAAGTATTTGAATTGGACCATTTTCCTGACCTGCTAAGCATTCAAAATGTAACGAGTACTTTTGGGTGTCAGGGAAAATGTATGGAGTAAAAAGTACATTATTTTCTTTAGGAATGTACTAAAGCAGAAGTTTATTTTCATTAGTCCATTTTTGATATAGTCTCAAAATGTTTTGCATGTCAGTGATCGCATTTCAAGACATGTAACGTTCAAAATACAGAAATCTGGCCCCTATCATGTGATCGCTGACATGCAAAATGCATCATATGGGCCAGATTTCTGTATTTTGAAAGTTACATATCTTGAAAACTTGATTGCTGACATGCAAAACATTCTGGGACTATATCAACAATGGACTAATGAAACAAATACCAAAAGATAGTGTTTTGGGTGGAGTTTTCCTTTAAGTAGTACTTTAATGTATTTTTTATGAAGTACTTTACACCACTGGGTCTAGGCCCTATCAAAAACTATGGCTGTGTCCAGTAATGTCTGAACACACTGGTAAACCACTGATAGTCACTATAGAAGTGAGTGATAACGTCTGAACACACTGGTAAACAGCTTTGATAGTCACTATAGAAATGAGTGATAACGTCTGAACACACTGGTAAACAGCTTTGATAGTCACTATAGAAGTGAGTGATAACGTCTGAACACACTGGTAAACAGCTTTGATGGTGACCATAGAAGTCAGTGATGGGAGTCAGAGTAGCACATTCCACGTGAACTTATTACACTGTTGTTAGCAGAGGAATTTACACTGACCTCTCTCCCTCTCTCTCTCTCTCTCATTCTCTGGTGGTCTCTCTCTCTCTCTCTCTCTCTCTCTCTCTCTCTCTCTCTCTCTCTCTCTCTCTCTCTCTGGTGGTCTCCCTCTCTCTCTCTCTCTCTGGTGGTCTCCCTCTCTCTCTCTCTCTCTCTGGTGGTCTCCCTCTTTCTCTCTCCCCATTTTTTCTTTACCCCTCTCTCTCTGTCCTCCCTCTTTCTCTCTTCCCCCTCTCTCTCTCTTTCCCTCCCTCTCCCTTTCTGTCCCTCCCCTCTATAATGATAGTTGTCTGTGTGTGAAATCCCTCATCAGTCAGACTCATTTGTCTGTAATGGGAGTTGTGCTGTCTTTGGAAAGCCCATTACTACATTTGATCTGTGTGTGGCGTGTGATGTACCATGTCTGTCCACCTTGTCGTATTTTTCCAGGATTGGTTTATGAATGTGACCCTCCACGACTGTGACCAGGACTGTGTAGTGGACTCTTTGCCCTGAGGCAGTCTCAAGTAACCTTAATCTCAGTGGTGTTACCAGGGCTTGTGATATGGTATTAGAGTCAGGGGTGTGGCAACAAGACACTTTACTCCTGCTACTGCTATCAGTTACAGCTAACAATACTGTGTGTGTGTTTCAGGTCAGGAGCGGTTTGGGAACATGACGAGGGTGTACTACCGTGAGGCCATGGGGGCATTCATCGTGTTTGATGTGACGCGGCCTTCCTCCTTCGAAGCTGTCGCCAAGTGGAAGGAGGACCTGGACTCTAAACTCACGCTGGCCAATGGGAAAAATGTGGCCGCTGTGCTATTGGCTAATAAGTGTGACCAGGGGCGGGACGTGCTGACCAACAACGGGATCCAGATGGAGAAGTTCTGTCAGGAGAACGGCTTTGTGGGATGGTACGAGACTTCTGCCAAGGTGAGAACACGCATGCATTGCATGCGAGCGCACACACACACAAATAAGTACTTTAATGAGAACGTCTTATCACACCTCCATACACATTATTAACACAATGACACACACACACAGGCAGACTATGGAGTCATAGCACCTTGTACAGCTGTGGAATTTCACAGATGAATGAAAAGTGAGCACAGTCAGTTGGATCAAAGGCAGACGCACGCACACACACAACTCTCCTGTCCCGACACCCCGTATGCTAGTGGAGCTCAACATTCTGAGAGTCAGAAGAAGGTGAAAGGTCGTTACCATGGTTTACCAGATTTATGAGCTGCATTTCATTCCGAAAAGCTGTCCCTTTCTCCCTTTGTTCACTCCAGAAGTTAGTTCACCGTATACTTTCACCTATCCAGTCAGATTGATGAATGGGAGAGGGAGAAGCCAGAAGTAAGGGCACAACTCTTTGGAATGGAATGCAGCCTTCAGTCTCTAAACTCAAAGACAAGAGAGTGACGTAGAGAGTGAATTAGAAAGATGAAGAGAGTGAATTAGAGAGTAGAAAGTGATACAGAGTGATGTAGAGATACAGAGTGATGTAGAGGGTGATATAGAGAGGTGTAGAGGGTGATATAGAGAGGTGTAGAGGGTGATATAGAGAGGTGTAGAGTGTGATAGTGATGTAGAGAGGTGTAGAGTGTGATAGTGGTGTAGAGAGGTGTAGAGTGTGATAGTGGTGTAGAGAGGTGTAGAGTGTGATAGTGATGTAGAGAGGTGTAGAGTGTGATAGTGATATAGAGAGGTGTAGAGCGTGATAGTGGTGTAGAGAGGTGTAGAGTGTGATAGTGATGTAGAGAGGTGTAGAGTGTGATAGTGATGTAGAGAGGTGTAGAGTGTGATAGTGGTGTAGAGGGTGATAGTGGTGTAGAGAGGTGTAGAGTGTGATAGTGATGTAGAGAGGTGTAGAGTGTGATAGTGATGTAGAGAGGTGTAGAGTGTGATAGTGGTGTAGAGAGGTGTAGAGTGTGATAGTGATGTAGAGAGGTGTAGAGTGTGATAGTGATGTAGAGAGGTGTAGAGTGTGATAGTGATGTAGAGAGGTGTAGAGCGTGATAGTGGTGTAGAGTGTGATAGTGATGTAGAGAGGTGTAGAGTGTGATAGTGATGTAGAGAGGTGTAGAGTGTGATAGTGATGTAAAGAGGTGTAGAACGTGATAGTGATGTAGAGAGGTGTAGAGCGTGATAGTGATGTAGAGGGTGATAGTGATGTAGAGAGGTGTAGAGTGTGATAGTGATGTAGAGAGGTGTAGAGTGTGATAGTGATGTAGAGAGGTGTAGAGTGTGATAGTGATGTAGAGAGGTGTAGAGTGTGATAGTGATGTAGAGAGGTGTAGAGTGTGATAGTGGTGTAGAGTGTGATAGTGGTGTAGAGAGGTGTAGAGTGTGATAGTGGTGTAGAGAGGTGTAGAGTGTGATAGTGGTGTAGAGAGGTGTAGAGTGTGATAGTGATGTAGAGAGGTGTAGAGTGTGATAGTGATGTAGAGAGGTGTAGAGTGTGATAGTGATGTAGAGAGGTGTAGAGTGTGATAGTGATGTAGAGAGGTGTAGAGTGTGATAGTGATATAGAGAGGTGTAGAGTGTGATAGTGATATAGAGAGGTGTAGAGTGTGATAGAGGTGTAGAGTGTGATAGTGGTGTAGAGAGGTGTAGAGTGTGATAGTGATGTAGAGAGGTGTAGAGTGTGATAGTGATGTAGAGAGGTGTAGAGTGTGATAGTGATGTAGAGAGGTGTAGAGTGTGATAGTGGTGTAGAGAGGTGTAGAGTGTGATAGTGATGTAGAGGGTGATAGTGATGTAGAGAGGTGTAGAGTGTGATAGTGATGTAGAGAGGTGTAGAGTGTGATAGTGGTGTAGAGAGGTGTAGAGCGTGATAGTGGTGTAGAGGGTGATAGTGATGTAGAGAGGTGTAGAGTGTGATAGTGATGTAGAGAGGTGTAGAGTGTGATAGTGGTGTAGAGAGGTGTAGAGTGTGATAGTGATATATAGAGGTGTAGAGGGTGATAGTGATGTAGAGAGGTGTAGAGCGTGATAGTTATATAGAGAGGTGTAGAGTGTGATAGTGATGTAGAGAGGTGTAGAGCGTGATAGTGAAGTAGAGAGGTGTAGAGTGTGATAGTGATGTAGAGAGGTGTAGAGGGTGATAGTGATGTAGAGAGGTGTAGAGCGTGATAGTTATATAGAGAGGTGTAGAGTGTGATAGTGATGTAGAGAGGTGTAGAGCGTGATAGTGAAGTAGAGAGGTGTAGAGGGTGATAGTGGTGTAGAGAGGTGTAGAGCGTGATAGTGATGTAGAGAGGTGTAGAGTGTGATAGTGGTGTAGAGAGGTGTATAGCGTGATAGTTATATAGAGAGGTGTAAAGGGTGATAGTGATGTAGAGAGGTGTAGAGTGTGATAGTGATGTAGAGAGGTGTGATAGTGATGTAGAGAGGTGTAGAGTGTGATAGTGGTGTAGAGCATGATAGTGGTGTAGAGGGTGATAGTGGTGTAGAGAGGTGTAGAGTGTGATAGTGATGTAGAGAGGTGTAGAGGGTGATAGTGGTGTAGAGAGGTGTAGAGTGTGATAGTGGTGTAGAGGGTGATAGTGATGTAGAGAGGTGTAGAGCGTGATAGTGGTGTAGAGAGGTGTAGAGCGTGATAGTTATATAGAGAGGTGTAGAGTGTGATAGTGATGTAGAGAGGTGTAAAGGGTGATAGTGATGTAGAGAGGTGTAGAGTGTGATAGTGATGTAGAGAGGTGTGATAGTGATGTAGAGAGGTGTAGAGTGTGATAGTGGTGTAGAGCGTGATAGTGATGTAGAGAGGTGTAGAGTGTGATAGTGGTGTAGAGCGTGATAGTGATGTAGAGGGTGATAGTGATTTAGAGAGGTGTAGAGGGTGATAGTGATGTAGAGAGGTGTGATAGTGATGTAGAGAGGTGTAGAGTGTGATAGTGATGTAGAGAGGTGTAGAGTGTGATAGTGATGTAGAGGGTGATAGTGATTTAGAGAGGTGTAGAGGGTGATAGTGATGTAGAGAGGTGTGATAGTGATGTAGAGAGGTGTAGAGTGTGATAGTGATGTAGAGAGGTGTAGAGTGTGATAGTGATGTAGAGAGGTGTAGTGCGTGATAGTGGTGTAGAGAGGTGTAGAGCGTGATAGTGGTGTAGAGGGTGATAGTGATGTAGAGAGGTGTAGAGTGTGTTAGTGATGTAGAGAGGTGTAGAACGTGATAGTTATATAGAGAGGTGTAGAGTGTGATAGTGATGTAGAGAGGTGTAGAGCGTGATAGTGATGTAGAGAGGTGTAGAGCGTGATAGTGGTGTAGAGTGTGATAGTGATGTAGAGTGTGATAGTGGTGTAGAGAGGTGTAGAGTGTGATAGTGATGTAGAGAGGTGTAGAGCGTGGTAGTTATATAGAGAGGTGTAGAGTGTGATAGTGATGTAGAGAGCTGTAGAGTGTGATAGTGATGTAGAGAGGTGTAGAGTGTGATAGTGATGTAGAGAGGTGTAAAGGGTGATAGTGATGTAGAGAGGTGTAAAGGGTGATAGTGATGTAGAGAGGTGTAGAGCGTGATAGTGGTGTAGAGAGGTGTAGAGTGTGATAGTGATGTAGAGAGGTGTAGAGGGTGATAGTGGTGTAGAGAGGTGTAGAGTGTGATAGAGGTGTAGAGAGGTGTAGAGCGTGATAGTTATATAGAGAGGTGTAGAGTGTGATAGTGATGTAGAGAGGTGTAAAGGGTGATAGTGATGTAGAGAGGTGTAGAGCGTGATAGTGGTGTAGAGAGGTGTAGAGCGTGATAGTTATATAGAGAGGTGTACAGTGTGATAGTGATGTAGAGAGGTGTAAAGGGTGATAGTGATGTAGAGAGGTGTAGAGCGTGATAGTGGTGTAGAGAGGTGTAGAGTGTGATAGTGATGTAGAGAGGTGTAGAGTGTGATAGTGATGTAGAGAGGTGTAGAGTGTGATAGTGGTGTAGAGGGTGATAGTGATGTAGAGAGGTGTAGAGTGTGATAGTGGTGTAGAGCGTGATAGTGATGTAGAGAGGTGTAGAGTGTGATAGTGATGTAGAGAGGTGTAGAGTGTGATAGTGATGTAGAGAGGTGTAGAGTGTGATAGTGGTGTAGAGCGTGATAGTGATGTAGAGAGGTGTAGAGCGTGATAGTGATGTAGAGAGGTGTAGAGTGTGATAGTGGTGTAGAGGGTGATAGTGATGTAGAGAGGTGTAGAGCGTGATAGTGATGTAGAGAGGTGTAGAGTGTGATAGTGGTGTAGAGGGTGATAGTGATGTAGAGAGGTGTAGAGCGTGATAGTGGTGTAGAGAGGTGTAGAGTGTGATAATGATGTAGAGAGGTGTAGAGTGTGATAGTGGTGTAGAGGGTGATAGTGATGTAGAGAGGTGTAGAGCGTGATAGTGGTGTAGAGCGTGATAGTGGTGTAGAGAGGTGTAGAGCGTGATAGTGATGTAGAGGGTGATAGTGATGTAGAGAGGTGTAGAGGGTGATAGTGGTGTAGAGAGGTGTAGAGTGTGATAGTGATGTAGAGAGGTGTAGAGTGTGATAGTGATGTAGAGAGGTGTAGAGTGTGATAGTGGTGTAGAGAGGTGTAGAGGGTGATAGTGGTGTAGAGAGGTGTAGAGTGTGATAGTGATGTAGAGAGGTGTAGAGGGTGATAGTGGTGTAGAGAGGTGTAGAGTGTGATAGTGGTGTAGAGAGGTGTAGAGTGTGATAGTGGTGTAGAGGGTGATAGTGATGTAGAGAGGTGTAGAGCGTGATAGTGGTGTAGAGAGGTGTAGAGTGTGATAGTGATGTAGAGGGTGATAGTGATGTAGAGAGGTGTAGAGTGTGATAGTGATGTAGAGAGGTGTAGAGTGTGATAGTGATGTAGAGAGGTGTAGAGTGTGATAGTGGTGTAGAGGGTGATAGTGATGTAGAGAGGTGTAGAGCGTGATAGTGGTGTAGAGAGGTGTAGAGTGTGATAGTGATGTAGAGAGGTGTAGAGCGTGGTAGTTATATAGAGAGGTGTAGAGTGTGATAGTGATGTAGAGAGCTGTAGAGTGTGATAGTGATGTAGAGAGGTGTAGAGTGTGATAGTGATGTAGAGAGGTGTAAAGGGTGATAGTGATGTAGAGAGGTGTAAAGGGTGATAGTGATGTAGAGAGGTGTAGAGCGTGATAGTGGTGTAGAGAGGTGTAGAGTGTGATAGTGATGTAGAGAGGTGTAGAGGGTGATAGTGATGTAGAGAGGTGTAGAGTGTGATAGTGGTGTAGAGGGTGATAGTGATGTAGAGAGGTGTAGAGTGTGATAGTGGTGTAGAGCGTGATAGTGATGTAGAGAGGTGTAGAGTGTGATAGTGATGTAGAGAGGTGTAGAGTGTGATAGTGATGTAGAGAGGTGTAGAGTGTGATAGTGGTGTAGAGCGTGATAGTGATGTAGAGAGGTGTAGAGCGTGATAGTGATGTAGAGAGGTGTAGAGTGTGATAGTGGTGTAGAGGGTGATAGTGATGTAGAGAGGTGTAGAGCGTGATAGTGATGTAGAGAGGTGTAGAGTGTGATAGTGGTGTAGAGGGTGATAGTGATGTAGAGAGGTGTAGAGCGTGATAGTGGTGTAGAGCGTGATAGTGGTGTAGAGAGGTGTAGAGCGTGATAGTGATGTAGAGGGTGATAGTGATGTAGAGAGGTGTAGAGGGTGATAGTGGTGTAGAGAGGTGTAGAGTGTGATAGTGATGTAGAGAGGTGTAGAGTGTGATAGTGATGTAGAGAGGTGTAGAGTGTGATAGTGGTGTAGAGAGGTGTAGAGGGTGATAGTGGTGTAGAGAGGTGTAGAGTGTGATAGTGATGTAGAGAGGTGTAGAGGGTGATAGTGGTGTAGAGAGGTGTAGAGTGTGATAGTGGTGTAGAGAGGTGTAGAGTGTGATAGTGGTGTAGAGGGTGATAGTGATGTAGAGAGGTGTAGAGCGTGATAGTGGTGTAGAGAGGTGTAGAGTGTGATAGTGGTGTAGAGGGTGATAGTGATGTAGAGAGGTGTAGAGCGTGATAGTGGTGTAGAGAGGTGTAGAGTGTGATAGTGATGTAGAGGGTGATAGTGATGTAGAGAGGTGTAGAGTGTGATAGTGATGTAGAGAGGTGTAGAGTGTGATAGTGATGTAGAGAGGTGTAGAGTGTGATAGTGGTGTAGAGGGTGATAGTGATGTAGAGAGGTGTAGAGCGTGATAGTGGTGTAGAGAGGTGTAGAGTGTGATAGTGATGTAGAGAGGTGTAGAGTGTGATAGTGGTGTAGAGGGTGATAGTGATGTAGAGAGGTGTAGAGCGTGATAGTGGTGTAGAGCGTGATAGTGGTGTAGAGAGGTGTAGAGCGTGATAGTGATGTAGAGAGGTGTAGAGTGTGATAGTGATGTAGAGGGTGATAGTGATGTAGAGAGGTGTAGAGGGTGATAGTGGTGTAGAGAGTTGTAGAGTGTGATAGTGATGTAGAGAGGTGTAGAGTGTGATAGTGATGTAGAGAGGTGTAGAGTGTGATAGTGGTGTAGAGAGGTGTAGAGTGTGATAGTGGTGCAGAGAGGTGTAGAGGGTGATAGTGGTGTAGAGAGGTGTAGAGTGTGATAGTGATGTAGAGAGGTGTAGAGGGTGATAGTGGTGTAGAGAGGTGTAGAGTGTGATAGTGGTGTAGAGCGTGATAGTGAAGTAGAGAGGTGTAGAGTGTGATAGTGATGTAGAGAGGTGTAGAGTGTGATAGTGATGTAGAGAGGTGTAGAGTGTGATAGTGATGTAGAGAGGTGTAGAGTGTGATAGTGATGTAGAGAGTTGTAGAGTGTGATAGTGATGTAGAGAGGTGTAGAGTGTGATAGTGGTGTAGAGAGGTGTAGAGCGTGATAGTGGTGTAGAGAGGTGTAGAGGGTGATAGTGGTGTAGAGAGGTGTAGAGTGTGATAGTGATGTAGAGAGGTGTAGAGTGTGATAGTGATGTAGAGAGGTGTAGAGGGTGATAGTGGTGTAGAGGGTGATAGTGGTGTAGAGAGGTGTAGAGTGTGATAGAGGTGTAGAGTGTGATAGTGGTGTAGAGAGGTGTAGATTGTGATAGTGATGTAGAGAGGTGTAGAGCGTGATAGTGATGTAGAGAGGTGTAGAGTGTGATAGTGATGTAGAGAGGTGTAGAGTGTGATAGTGGTGTAGAGAGGTGTAGAGTGTGATAGTGGTGTAGAGAGGTGTAGAGTGTGATAGTGGTGTAGAGAGGTGTAGAGTGTGATAGTGGTGTAGAGAGGTGTAGAGTGTGATAGTGGTGTAGAGAGGTGTAGAGTGTGATAGTGATGTAGAGAGGTGTAGAGCGTGATAGTGATGTAGAGAGGTGTAGAGTGTGATAGTGATGTAGAGAGGTGTAGAGTGTGATAGTGATGTAGAGAGGTGTAGAGCGTGATAGTGATGTAGAGAGGTGTAGAGCGTGATAGTGATGTAGAGAGGTGTAGAGTGTGATAGTGGTGTAGAGTGTGATAGTGATGTAGAGAGGTGTAGAGCGTGATAGTGATATAGAGAGGTGTAGAGCGTGATAGTGGTGTAGAGAGGTGTAGAGGGTGATAGTGATGTAGAGAGGTGTAGAGGGTGATAGTGATGTAGAGAGGTGTAGAGGGTGATAGTGGTGTAGAGAGGTGTAGAGTGTGATAGTGATGTAGAGAGGTGTAGAGTGTGATAGTGGTGTAGAGGGTGATAGTGATGTAGAGAGGTGTAGAGCGTGATAGTGGTGTAGAGAGGTGTAGAGTGTGATAGTGGTGTAGAGGGTGATAGTGATGTAGAGAGGTGTAGAGCGTGATAGTGGTGTAGAGAGGTGTAGAGTGTGATAGTGATGTAGAGGGTGATAGTGATGTAGAGAGGTGTAGAGTGTGATAGTGATGTAGAGAGGTGTAGAGTGTGATAGTGATGTAGAGAGGTGTAGAGTGTGATAGTGGTGTAGAGGGTGATAGTGATGTAGAGAGGTGTAGAGCGTGATAGTGGTGTAGAGAGGTGTAGAGTGTGATAGTGATGTAGAGAGGTGTAGAGTGTGATAGTGGTGTAGAGGGTGATAGTGATGTAGAGAGGTGTAGAGCGTGATAGTGGTGTAGAGCGTGATAGTGGTGTAGAGAGGTGTAGAGCGTGATAGTGATGTAGAGAGGTGTAGAGTGTGATAGTGATGTAGAGGGTGATAGTGATGTAGAGAGGTGTAGAGGGTGATAGTGGTGTAGAGAGTTGTAGAGTGTGATAGTGATGTAGAGAGGTGTAGAGTGTGATAGTGATGTAGAGAGGTGTAGAGTGTGATAGTGGTGTAGAGAGGTGTAGAGTGTGATAGTGGTGCAGAGAGGTGTAGAGGGTGATAGTGGTGTAGAGAGGTGTAGAGTGTGATAGTGATGTAGAGAGGTGTAGAGGGTGATAGTGGTGTAGAGAGGTGTAGAGTGTGATAGTGGTGTAGAGCGTGATAGTGAAGTAGAGAGGTGTAGAGTGTGATAGTGATGTAGAGAGGTGTAGAGTGTGATAGTGATGTAGAGAGGTGTAGAGTGTGATAGTGATGTAGAGAGGTGTAGAGTGTGATAGTGATGTAGAGAGTTGTAGAGTGTGATAGTGATGTAGAGAGGTGTAGAGTGTGATAGTGGTGTTGAGAGGTGTAGAGCGTGATAGTGGTGTAGAGAGGTGTAGAGGGTGATAGTGGTGTAGAGAGGTGTAGAGTGTGATAGTGATGTAGAGAGGTGTAGAGTGTGATAGTGATGTAGAGAGGTGTAGAGGGTGATAGTGGTGTAGAGGGTGATAGTGGTGTAGAGAGGTGTAGAGTGTGATAGAGGTGTAGAGTGTGATAGTGGTGTAGAGAGGTGTAGATTGTGATAGTGATGTAGAGAGGTGTAGAGCGTGATAGTGATGTAGAGAGGTGTAGAGTGTGATAGTGATGTAGAGAGGTGTAGAGTGTGATAGTGGTGTAGAGAGGTGTAGAGTGTGATAGTGGTGTAGAGAGGTGTAGAGTGTGATAGTGGTGTAGAGAGGTGTAGAGTGTGATAGTGGTGTAGAGAGGTGTAGAGTGTGATAGTGGTGTAGAGAGGTGTAGAGTGTGATAGTGATGTAGAGAGGTGTAGAGCGTGATAGTGATGTAGAGAGGTGTAGAGTGTGATAGTGATGTAGAGAGGTGTAGAGTGTGATAGTGATGTAGAGAGGTGTAGAGCGTGATAGTGATGTAGAGAGGTGTAGAGCGTGATAGTGATGTAGAGAGGTGTAGAGTGTGATAGTGGTGTAGAGTGTGATAGTGATGTAGAGAGGTGTAGAGCGTGATAGTGATATAGAGAGGTGTAGAGCGTGATAGTGGTGTAGAGAGGTGTAGAGGGTGATAGTGATGTAGAGAGGTGTAGAGGGTGATAGTGATGTAGAGAGGTGTAGAGGGTGATAGTGGTGTAGAGAGGTGTAGAGTGTGATAGTGATGTAGAGAGGTGTAGAGTGTGATAGTGATGTAGAGAGGTGTAGAGGGTGATAGTGGTGTAGAGAGGTGTAGAGCGTGATAGTTGTGTAGAGCGTGATAGTGGTGTAGAGGGTGATAGTGGTGTAGAGAGGTGTAGACTGTGATAGTGATATAGAGAGGTGTAGAGCGTGATAGTGGTGTAGAGAGGTGTAGAGGGTGATAGTGATGTAGAGAGGTGTAGAGGGTGATAGTGATGTAGAGAGGTGTAGAGTGTGATAGTGGTGTAGAGTGTGATAGTGAAGTAGAGAGGTGTAGAGTGTGATAGTGATGTAGAGAGGTGTAGAGCGTGATAGTGTTGCAGAGTGTGATAGTGATTTAGAGAGGTGTAGAGGGTGATAGTGATTTAGAGAGGTGTAGAGTGTGATAGTGATGTAGAGAGGTGTAGAGTGTGATAGTGATGTAGAGGGTGATAGTGATGTAGAGAGGTGTAGAGCGTGATAGTGATGTAGAGAGGTGTAGAGTGTGATAGTGATGTAGAGAGGTGTAGAGCGTGATAGTGATGTAGAGAGGTGTAGAGTGTGATAGTGATGTAGAGAGGTGTAGAGTGTGATAGTGATGTAGAGAGGTGTAGAGTGTGATAGTGATGTAGAGAGGTGTAGAGTGTGATAGTGGTGTAGAGTGTGATAGTGATGTAGAGAGGTGTAGAGTGTGATAGTGATGTAGAGAGGTGTAGAGTGTGATAGTGATGTAGAGAGGTGTAGAGTGTGATAGTGTTGCAGAGTGTGATAGTGATGTAGAGAGGTGTAGAGTGTGATAGTGATTTAGAGAGGTGTAGAGCGTGATAGTGGTGTAGAGAGGTGTAGAGTGTGATAGTGGTGTAGAGGGTGATAGTGATGTAGAGAGGTGTAGAGCGTGATAGTTATATAGAGAGGTGTAGTGTGTGATAGTGGTGTAGAGTGTGATAGTGGTGTAGAGAGGTGTAGAGTGTGATAGTGGTGTAGAGAGGTGTAGAGTGTGATAGTGATTTAGAGAGGTGTAGAGGGTGATAGTGATTTAGAGAGGTGTAGAGGGTGATATAGCGCGTGATATAGAGTGATAGTGATGTGAGAGTGATAAAGAGCATGATATATAGTGTGATGTAGAGAACAGTAAGACAAGTCCTTGAGCCTTTCAGTGGTTTTAGTTGATGAGTTCTCATCAAGTCCATATCCCTGAAGGTTACATAACTACATTTTTCTCTTCACATCTTAGTGGAAAGGCAAAATGACGCAAATTACTTATTTTCTCAGAAAGAGCTTTGTGTCCTTTGAGATTTGTGTGTGTGTGTGGAGCTCATGCTGAAAGGGAAGATGTCTGTCATGTGCCTGCTATTAGATAAAGCCCCCCTCTGTTACATGAACCCATTCTAAATGAAAGTGTGTTTATTTGTCTGTATTGTTTGTGGTTATATAGGCCTATTACAAGAGTCTATGAATATGCTCTTGTTCTGATAATGGGTAATGTGAAAGATTATTAGAGGTCTCTCTCTCTTTCTCTGTGTGTGTGGTAATGTAAGAGGTTATTAGAGAGGAAGTCTGCTGCAGACTACACTGTCACATCCTGAAGAGCAAGCTGATAAAGGACCTCATGAATATTCCATATTCACCTAATTCATTCTGCTGCTCAGCTCACCCTATGATCTGAGGAAGTGTGTGTGTGAGAGCGTTGTGTGTCTCTTGCGAAGCAGCTGCTGGAGGCTTGAAATATTCTAAAATCAGACTGGAGACTTTATCCCTGTCTTAAAGTTCTTCATCTCATTAACTTCTCATTAGTGATCACTGACCCTGTCCTCTCCTCACATGAACCCATAGTTCACCTCAGCCCCGAAGGCTTCATTACAGAAACCACACCACCATATTAACGTACGTATATGTATTTATGTTTTAGTCTCATTATCAAACAGTTGCAATAGGTAGGAGATGCAGATGTCGCTGCAGATGAGCGTGTGTGTGTGTGTGTGTGTGTGTGTGTGTGTGTGTGTGTGTGTGTGTGTGAGTGAGTGAGTGAGTGCCCTTGACTGTCAACTTTTATTTCATAGCATCAAAACGTCACACTGGCACTACTGAAGAGCCAAACACTCACATCCACAAAACTACACTTGCATCCACAAAACTACACCCGCAGCCACAAAACTACACCCGTATCCACAAAACTACACCCACAGCCACAAAACTACACCCGCAGCCACAAAACTACACCCGCAGCCACAAAACTACACCCGCAGCCACAAAACTACACCCGCAGCCTATACTCCCGAGTGGCGCAGTGGTCTAAGGCACTGCATTGCAGTGCTAGTTGTGCCACTAGAGATCCTGGTTCGAATCCAGGCTCTGTCGTAGCCGGCCGCGACCGGGAGACCCATGGGGCGGCGCGCAATTGGCCCAGCGTCGTCCAGGGTAGGGGAGGGAATGGCCGGCAGGGATGTAGCTCAGTTGGTAGAGCATGGCGTTTGCAACGCCAGGGTTGTGGGTTCGTTTCCCACAGGGGGTATGAAAAAATAAAAAAATAATGTATGCACTAACTGTAAGTCGCTCTGGATAAGAGCGTCTGCTAAATGACTAAAATGTAAAATGTAAATGTAAAACTACACCCGCAGCCACAAAACTACACTTTTGTGGCTGCGAGTGTAGTTTTGTGGCTGTGGGTGTAGAAACACAACCAACATACTCACACGTACTGTACTGTATGCAGTGGTCTTGGAGTTGGACAGTAACTAATCAAATGTATTTTCTCCCCTTATGCCTTCCTTTTCTCTCTCTCTCTCTCTCTCTCTCTAGGAGAATATTAATATAGATGAAGCAGCTAACTGTCTGGTGAAGCATATCATCGCCAACGAGAATGATCTCCTCCAATCAGAAGTCCCAGACACCATCTCCCCGCAATTAAACTCTGGCAGGGGCGGGACCTGCTCTTCCTGTTTCAGATCATAGAACACCTCCACCACCATCACTACACATACCTCCACCAGGACCTCCACCACCGTCACTATACACACCTCCACCAGGACCTCCACCACCGTCACTACACACACCTCCACCAGGACCTCCACCACCGTCACTACACACACCTCCACCAGGACCTCCACCACCGTCACTACACACACCTCCACCAGGACCTCCACCACCGTCACTACACACACCTCCACCAGGACCTCCACCACCGTCACTACACACACCTCCACCAGGACCTCCACCACCGTCACTACACACACCTCCACCAGGACCTCCACCACCGTCACTACACACACCTCCACCAGGACCTCCACCACCGTCACTACACACACCTCCACCAGGACCTCCACCACCGTCACTACACACACCTCCACCAGGACCTCCACCACCGTCACTACACACACCTCCACCAGGACCTCCACCACCGTCACTACACACACCTCCACCAGGACCTCCACCACCGTCACTATACACACCTCCACCAGGACCTCCACCACCGTCACTACACACACCTCCACCAGGACCTCCACCACCGTCACTACACACACCTCCACCAGGACCTCCACCACCGTCACTACACACACCTCCACCAGGACCTCCACCACCGTCACTATACACACCTCCACCAGGACCTCCACCACCGTCACTATACACACCTCCACCAGGACCTCCACCACCGTCACTATACACACCTCCACCAGGACCTCCACCACCGTCACTATACACACCTCCACCAGGACCTCCACCACCGTCACTATACACACCTCCACCAGGACCTCCACCACCATCACTACACACACCTCATAGATGTGGACAGAATAAAAACATTCCATTCCACTGGCCTCCTGCATGTGTGTACTGTATGTGAGAAGTATTTTTCTGTTGTTGGGAAGAATCCAGGAAGAATGCAGGAGCTCCACCACTCCCTCCCCTTCCAAATCAAATTGTATTTGTCACGTACAGAGTTTACAGCAGGTATAAAAGGTGAAGTGAAACGCTAACGCGCTAGCTCTCTCAACACAGCAGTACAATATCAATATCAATAATAATCAAAAGTTTAAAAAAAAAAAAAAATAGCACGATATTAGAAGGTGATATGAAAGTAATACAACTGATATGTACATAATAGGAGGTACAGTAGAGATTATGAATGTGATACGTCAGCTAGGACTTTATTTACAAATATAGAGTTGATAGTGTCTTGGTCGTGCAGTTGAATAAATAGTATATAGAACAGCAGCATTGACTGTGTGTGTGTGTGTGTGTTTATGTATGGTTGTGTGTGTGTGTGTGTGTGTGTGTGTTTATGTATGGTTGTGTGTGTGTGTGTGGGTTGGATGTGTGGTGAGTCAGTGCAGATAGTCTCTAAGGTGAAAATAGTATCTTGTTAGTGTGCAGTGTGTGTGTCACAGGAGGTTAGTGGCAGCTTAATTGGGGAGGACGGGCTCATAGTAATGGATGGAACGGAATAAATGGAATGGTATTGAACACATCAAACACATGGTTTCCATGTGTTTGATATCGTTCCATTCACTCCATTCCAGCCATTCCAGCCGTCCTCCCCTCAGCAGCCTCCTGTGGTGTGTTTGTGTAAGTGTGTGTTTATTTGTGCCTGTGGGTTTTTATCAGAGACAATGTCGCCCTCAAGGCGACCCAGAGCCTTGTCTCCGTAACCATGGAGACAGAGCTAAAGACACACTCCAGGTTAGCTACTTCTGTTAAACGATTCATACCCATATATCCGTTCTTCTTTCTGTCTTTATCTCGCTCCATCACCTCTTCCCCTGCATCTCTCTGTTTCTCTCTCTGTTGTCTCTTCTTCCCTGACTACAACTCCCACGTTTCACACATTTAACCAATCACATTTAGAAGGATTTACCCCAGTCCTCTCTCTGTCCACTCCAGTATTTCACACAACAGTGGACTTCACACACATTCTCTACCTAATATTGTTGTAATAATCTGTGTTCAATTCCTTATGGCACTGGTGTTATGTTAATGATATATTATGTTCTGAGTGTATTACAGATGATTGAGATGTTAATATATCCATGGACAGTTGCTGTTGCTTTTATAATGTAGAATGTGTCTTGTTTTTATTCAATATGGTGTTTAAATTAACTGCAACACTTCATCATGTGACCACCTCAGCATCAAGTTTTTTTTGTATTTATCAATTTCTAATGAATGTTGTATTGTCGTCATTCTGTAATATGTTTGAATATAAGATCATATAGTTGGGCTGTGTGTGTGTGTGTGACAGAGAGAGAAACAAAGAGAGGTAACAGGATTAAGCAGTATGCGTTGTAAACCCTGCTGTGTGAGTGGTTTAATCAGTGCTCCAAACATTCCCCAGCCGCTGGGATCATTGTTATTGGATTCAGGAAAACCGGATTCCCTCCCTGTGGCGGCACTCCGGAGGAGACTGAATGCAAGCTCACATCTCAAAAAACATTACAAATCCCAACATTACCATCCACTACAATGCATCCAAGTGTATATCCCAGCCTCGCCTTTCCCCACCACCCTCTTCTCTTCCCCTGTTCTCTTCTCTTCCCTTACGGGCGCCAGGTAGCCTAGCGGTTGAGAACGTTGGGCCAGTAACCGACAGGTCTCTGGTTTGAATCCCCGAGCCTGCAAGGTTGAATAAAAAATCTGCCATTCTGCCCTTGAGCAAGGCAGTTAACCCCCAACAGAAACTGTTTCCCGGGCGCCGATGAGGGGGACGTCGATTAAGGCAGCCTCCCCCGCACCTCTGATTCAGAGGGGTTGGTTAAATGGGGAAGACACATTTCGGTTGAATGCATTCAGTTGTGCAACTGACTAGGCATCCTCATCTCTCTCACCACACGTCGTTGTTGCAATGACCTGAATGTCCCCCCAGTTCCCCTACAGACATCCAAATTAGCTATTGGTGCATCAAGCTTTTCAATATTCACTCCTCTGATTAGAAATTACATTATGGAGACATTCAAATTCCCCCATTCTTTCTCTCTCTCTCTCTCTCTCTCTCTCTCTCTCTCTCTCTCTCTCTCTCTCTCTCTCTCTCTCTCTCTCTCTCTCTCTCTCTCTCTCTCTCTCTATCTCACTCTCTCTCACTCTCTCTCTCTCTCTCACTCACTCACTCACTCACTCAAATTGCATGGTTCCAGAGTTGAAATGTGCGCCATTTAACATTTTTGATTCCCTCACCCCAGAGAGAGGCGTCTTTGTCTGATTTCGCAGAACCTCTCTCAGATATGAGACGGCAATAGTGAGACCACACACACCTATGCAAGCTCGCAAACGCTGAAGGTCTACCCGCTAATTTGTAGTAATCGATTGTGAATTGTAGCGCTGATATGTGAGAGAGACACAAGAAAAGGTCAACCAGTGAAGAACAAACACCATTGTAAATACAACCCATATTTATGTTTATTTATTTTCCCTTTGTACTTTAACTATTTGCACATCGCTACAACACTGTATATAAAAAATAGACATAATGACATTTGAAATGTCTTTATTCTTTTGGAACTTGTGTGAGTGTAATGTTTACTATTGTTTATTTCACTTTTGTTTATCTATTTCACTTGCTTTGGCAATGTAAACATATGTTTCCCATGCCAATAAAAACTGTGGGAAACGTGTAGGTTCTCCCCGTTCCTCCTTCTGTCTGCTCTCTCTCCCCTTTCCTCTGCTTTATACAGCCTTCAGAACTGCTCTCTCACGTCTCGTCCCTCTTTCCAGCCTCCCGTCCATAACTATCTTCCCTCTACTTTGTGTAACAATGTGACTTTATCTCAGCCCAGACCTGAGCAGTCTGTCAGTAATTGGGGGAGGAGGGAAGCGAGCGATTCTTCTGCTCTCTACTTTCAAAGAACCTTTCCCTCTAACCTCCTCTTTCTCTCCGACTCCCATGTGACTTCTAAAAGAAGGAGCGAGAGAGAAAGAGAGGGAGTGAGTGAGCGATCTAAAGAAGTTATGATCACGGGGGTCCTTCTGTCTCAGGGAGATGGAGTAAATCAGCTTGACTTCAACACACAAACACAGGAGCAAGCTATGTCGGACAACCGCTTGGTTACTGAGCTAGTTGTACCCATCAATAAGACTCACTTAACAGCAGATGTGTTTGATTCTGAGTCGAGAAGGCATACTCTAACTGTGAATAAAACACAAAATAAAATGGAATCAATAGCCAGGCCCAGGGGAAGGCTGTGAATGAAATAGTGCCCAGTGTTGTGTAGTCTGATCAATATCTGTGTGAGTAGTAGCTACTACCTATCTCAAATATAGAGCACGTTTTCAAAGGAGATCCCAGAATATCAACTTCCCATTTAAAAGCAGTGTGATGAGTCATCATCCAGACTGGGAGCAGGACTGAAGAGGTACTCAGAATATGAATCACTCTGAGGCAGAGCCAGGGCCATGGGCACTCAACACTCCCAACCCGTTCCTTCACATCTGCACACACAGTAAGGGGCTGGATGAGGGGGCTAGGATGTTTGGTGCTAGGGGAATAGGGGCTAGGGTGCTAGGGGGAATAGGGTGCTAGGGGAAGGGGCTAGGGTGCTAGGGGAAGGTGCTAAAGCTAGAATCCTTAGTTACCTCATCCATTTTTGGACTTATACATTAATAATATACACTGAGCATACACAACATTAGCTTTTTCCATGACATAGACTGACCAGGTGAATCCAGGTGAAAGCTATGATCCCTTATTGATGTCACTTGTTAAATCCACTTCAAATCAGTGTAGATGAAGGGGAGGAGACAGGTTAAAGAAGGATCTTAAAGCCTTGAGACAATTGAGACATGGATTGTGTATGTGTACCATTCAGAGGGTGAATGGGCAAGACAAACGATTTTAAGTGCCTTTGAAACGGGGTAGGTACCAGGCGCACAGGTTTGTGTCAAGAACCTGCAAACGCTGCTGAGTTTTTCACGCTCAAACAGTTTCAAGAATGGTCCACCATCCAAAGGACATCCCAACCAACTTGACACAACTGTGGGAAGCATTGGATGGTCAACAATGCCCCAGCAATCCCTGTTGAACGCTTTTGACACCTTGTAGAGTCCATGCCCCGATGATTTGAGGCTGTTCTGAAGGGCAAAATGGGGGGGCTGCAACTCAATATTAGGAAGCTGTTCCTCACGTTTGTTATACGCAGTGTATACATTTTATTCATTTAGCAGACGCTCTTATCCAGAGCGACTTACAGGAGCAATTAGGGTTAAGTGCCTTGCTTAAGGGCACATCGACAGATTTTTCACCTAGTCGGCTCGGGGATTAGAACCAGCGACCTTTCGGTTACTGGCACAACGCTCTTACCCACTAAGCTAACTGTTTTACTCTATCAGAACCAAAAACATAAGCTTTATTTCCTCCAATGTTTTGTTAAACAACCTAAAGGGCTAGGGGGAAAGGGGGTTCTTTATGAACCAGGCCTACTCTGAAAATGCCCTTAGGATAGTAGTCTTGGCTCAGGATGCAGCCGCAGAACAGCTCTCAGAAATGTGTGTGTGTCTGTATATACTTTTGAGAGAGAGAGAGAGAGAGAGAAGAGAGAGAGAGAGAGAGAGAGAGAGAGAGAGAGAGAGAGAGAGAGAGAGAGAGAGAGAGAGATGAGAGAGAGAGAGAGAGAGAGAGAGAGAGAGAGAGAGAGAGAGTGTGTGTGTGTGTGTTTATGATGGGATGTCTGTTGGCTCAAATGGCCATGGCAGAGAGGAGGGAACGGAGAGTATCAGTCAGCAACACCCTTCCCCTCTGAGCCAACGGACTCTCCTCTAGCATCACACACTCACACACACACAACACAACACAGTCATGTGCTTGACAGTATGATATATGTGAGTGAATGTGTCCTACCCGTGCCCTTAGTTTTACTGGTAATTGGAAATTGGCTGAGTGCCAGTATGTGTGCCCCCAACGCCATCTCAAATTCAAATAAAATAAAATTGTATTTGTCACATGCGCCGAATACAACAGGTGTAAACCTTACAGTGAAACACTTACTTACAAGCACTTAACCAACAAATGCAGTTTTAAGAAAAATAAGTGTTAAAATAAAAAATATTTAAAGAGCAGTAAAATAACAGTAGCGAGGCTATATACAGGGAGGTACCAGTACAGAGTCAATGTGCGGGGGCACAGGTTAGTCGAGGTAATTTAGGTAATATGTACATGTAGGTAGAGTTAACAGTGACTAGCAGCGCCATCTTGATACTGCTGACAGAGGGCAGGTCTACGGCCTGCTCTCCAAACTAACTCCTCCCACTCTCTCACATGCCTGATCCCAATATGGTGGGAACTGGACTCACGTAGAAGACCAGTGGAGTCATCTCCATATTACTGGTAGTAGAAGGCCAGCTGGAGCCATCTCCATATTACTGGTAGTAGAAAGGCCAGCTAAAGCCATCTCCATAATTACCTGGTAGTAGAAGGCCAGCTGGAGCCATCTCCATATTATTGGTAGTAGAAGGCCAGCTGGAGCCATCTCCATATTACTGGTAGTAGAAGGCCAGCTGGAGCCATCTCCATATTACTGGTAGTAGAAGGCCAGCTGGAGCCCATCTCCATATTATTGGTGGTAGAAGCCAGCTGGAGCCATCTCCATATTACTGGTAGTAGAAGGCCAGCTAAAGCCATCTCCATATTACTGGTAGTAAAAGGCCAGCTGGAGCCATCTCCATATTACTGGTAGTAGAAGGCCAGCTGGAGCCATCTCCATATTACTGGTAGTAGAAGGCCAGCTGGAGCCATCTCCATATTATTGGTAGTAGAAGGCCAGCTGGAGCCATCTCCATATTACTGGTAGTAGAAGGCCAGCTGGAGCCATCTCTATATTACTGGTAGTAGAAGGCCAGCTGGAGCCATCTCCATATTATTGGTAGTAGAAGAACAGCTGGAGCCATCTCCATATTACTGGTAGTAGAAGGCCAGCTGGAGTCATCTCCATATTATTGGTAGTAGAAGGCCAGCTAAAGCCATCTCCATATTACTGGTAGTAGAAGGCCAGCTGGAGCCATCTCCATATTACTGGTAGTAGAAGGCCAGCTGGAGCCATCTCCATATTACTGGTAGTAGAAGGCCAGCTGGAGCATCTCCATATTATTGGTAGTAGAAGGCCAGCTGGAGCCATCTCCATATTACTGGTAGTAGAAGGCCAGCTAAAGCCATCTCCATATTACTGGTAGTAGAAGGCCAGCTGGAGCCATCTCCATATTACTGGTAGTGAAAGGCCAGCTGGAGCCATCTCCATATTACTGGTAGTAGAAGGCCAGCTAAAGCCATCTCCATATTACTGGTAGTAGAAGGCCAGCTGGAGCCATCTCATATTACTGGTAGGTAGAAGGCCAGCTGGAGCCATCTCCATATTACTGGTAGTAGAAGGCCAGCTTAAAGCCATCTCCATATTACTGGTAGTAGAAGGCCAGCTGGAGCCATCTCCATATTACTGGTAGTAGAAGGCCAGCTAAAGCCATCTCCATATTACTGGTAGTAGAAGGCCAGCTAAAGCCATCTCCATATTACTGGTAGTAGAAGGCCAGCTGGAGCCATCTCCATATTACTGGTAGTAGAAGGCCAGCTAAAGCCATCTCCATATTACTGGTAGTAGAAGGCCAGCTGGAGCCATCTCCATATTACTGGTAGTAGAAGGCCAGCTAAAGCCATCTCCATATTATTGGTAGTAGAAGGCCAGCTGGAGCCATCTCCATTTTACTGGTAGTAGAAGGCCAGCTGGAGCCATCTCCATATTATTGGTAGTAGAAGGCCAGCTGGAGCCATCTCCATATTACTGGTAGTAGAAGGCCAGCTAAAGCCATCTCCATATTACTGGTAGTAGAAGGCCAGCTGGAGCCATCTCCATATTATTGGTAGTAGAAGGCCAGCTAAGAGCCATCTCCATATTACTGGTAGTAGAAGGCCAGCTGGAGCCATCTCCATATTACTGGTAGTAGAAGGCCAGCTGGAGCCATCTCCATATTACTGGTAGTAGAAGGCCAGCTGAGCCATCTCCATATTACTGGTAGTAGAAGGCCAGCTGGAGCCATCTCCATATTATTGGTAGTAGAAGGCCAGTTGGAGCCATCCCCATATTACTGTTGGTAGAAGACCAGTTGGAGCCATCCCCATATTACTGTTGGTAGAAGACCAGTTGGAGCCATCCCCATATCATTGGTAACAGAACACCAGGTGGTGCAATCCCCATATGACTGGTAGTAGAAGACCAGGTGGCGCCATCCCTACATTACTGGTAGGTATCCATCTGTAGCTCTTCCTGTGCTCCTTATCAGGGTGGAGTGGTGGAAGAGAAGACAGGAGGATGTCCTTATCAGGCATGGGGTGGTGGAGGAGAAGACAGGAGGAGGTCCTTATCAGGGTGGGGTGGTGGAAGAGAAGACAGGAGGAGGTCCTTATCAGGGTGGGGTGGTGGAAGAGAAGACAGGAGGAGGTCCTTATCAGGGTGGGGGGTAGGTGGAAGAGAAGACAGGAGGAGGTCTTTATCAGGGTGGGGTGGTGGAAGAGAAGACAGGAGGAGGTCCTTATCAGGGTGGGGTAGGTGGAGAGAAGACAGGAGGAGGTCCTATCAGGGTGGGGTAGTGGAAGGAGAAGACAGGAGGAGGTCCTTATCAGGGTGGGGTGGTGGAAGAGAAGACAGGAGGAGGTCCTTATCAGGTGTGGGGTGGTGGAAGAGAAGACAGGAGGAGGTCCTTATCAGGTGTGGGGGTAGTGGAGGAGAAGACAGGAGGAGGTCCTTATCAGGTGTGGGGTGGTGGAAGAGAAGACAGGAGGATTATCAGGGTGGGGTGGTGGAAGAGAAGACAGGAGGAGGTCCTTATCAGGGTGGGGTAGTGGAAGAGAAGACAGGAGGAGGTCCTTATCAGGGTGGGGTGGTGGAAGAGAAGACAGGAGGAGGTCCTTATCAGGGTGGGGGTGGTGGAAGAGAAGACAGGAGGATGTCCTTATCAGGGTGGGGTGGTGGAAGAGAAGACAGGAGGAGGTCCTTATCAGGGTGGGGTAGTGGAAGAGAAGACAGGAGGAGGTCCTTATCAGGGTGGGGTGGTGGACGAGAAGACAGGAGGAGGTCCTTATCAGGTGTGGGATGTGTGTGCGTGCATGAATGCGTGCGTGCAGGGAAGCGTGGAACTGTATGATTGGTCACTCGGAAGCAGTGGTTGTCATGGCAACAGAGCATTCTTGAACACTGTCTCATTCCTTTGGATCTGTGCCCACAGAATCCCAACCATCCTCTCTCTCGCTCCCGCTCTCTCCCTAAATCTCTCTCCCTATCTCTTTTTTTCTCACTCCATCTTTGCCCCACTCCCTCCCTCCCTCCCTCCCTGCTCCCCCAATCTACTCCGGTCAGTTACAGATATAAATAATTTGACGTATGAGTTAAAGGCCAGGGAGGTTTTGTCTGGAGATGTTGTTCAGAGTCCCCTGACTGCTGACCTGCTCTTAACGACCTCTCCATAGACAGTACTGGCCGGGGAGTTCCCCTCCCTCCGCGGCTGTTAAGCCTTTATGCATAGTCCACCTCTGACCCACTAGGTTCATTCATCCAAGTTCTGATGTTCAGCATGTGTGGTATGAATCTCACTCATGGGAAAACCACACCCTTTCCCCAAAACAGACAGCGTGTATCACAACCAATCACCATGTACCTCAGCCACCCTCACCCTCACACCTCATACTCACCCTCACCCCTCATACTCACCCTCACCCCTCATACTCACCTTCACCCCTCATACCCACCCCTCATACCCACCCCTCATATTCACCCCTCATACCCACCCCTCATACCCACCCCTCATACCCACCCCTCATTTTTTATTTTTTTTATTTCACCTTTATTTAACCAGGTAAGCCAGTTGAGAACAGGTTCTCATTTACAACTGCGACCTGGCCAAGATAAAGCAAAGTAGTGCAATAAAAACAACACAGAGTTACATATGGGGTAAAAAAAACATAAAGTCAGAAATACAACAGAAAATATATATACAGTGTGTGTAAATGTAGCAAGTTATGGAGGTAAGGCAATAAATAGGCTATAGTGCAGAATAATTACAATAGTATTAACACTGGAATGCTAGATGTGCAAGATGTGCAAGAGATTATGTGCAATGACCTCTCCATAGACATACCCACCGCTCATACCCACCCCTCATACCCACCCCTCATACCCACCCCTCATACTCACCCCTCATACTCACCCCTCATACCCACCCCTC